>NW_022103951.1:16017310-16038434 GCF_000313985.2 Echinops telfairi
TCAGACTGGACCCTACCAATACCCTGAACTCAGACTGGACCCTACCAATACCCTGAATTCAGACTTCTGGCCTCCAGGACAAGGGGAGAATTTATTTCTCATGTCTAAAGCCCTCTAGTTTGTGCTATTTTGTTTCCAAGAGTCCCCGGAAACAAATGCTATGGGCATGCTCAGATATACAAATTCAAACCCAGGACCAACCCCAGCATTGTCTGTGACCCAGAACAAACTAACCAGGGCTAAGAAATGTTTATCCACGTGAGTTTATGTAAACAACAGCAAAAGTAGGCAGATTACCCATGTCCTAGGTGAGAGCTTTCTAAAACCAAGACCGCTTTGATATATATGTTTGTTGTTGTTCGTGTTTCAGCAAACGTTGAAAATAAAGCATCCTATTCATGTTTGCATTATTCATTTTGCAAATCAATTATGTGCCCAATCAATCAGGATTTCTTTCAAGACCTTTGGCTGGGGAGCTGGGTGGTATTTCTTCAGTTCTGGCTGCACATATACAATCATTCCATCATTTTGACTTCTTTGCCATTTTGATTAGTTGAAATACCAGAGTTGTGTGTGTGTGTTTCAGTGGGGAGAAGGAAAAACTGAGAGAAAACAGCACCCTCCCCCGCAATCACTTAAGTGGTTATATCGCTTTAAGAACGCTTAGTTGGCAGACCAAGTAGAAACAGATGGATTTTCAAGAAGGCGTATTTTGCTTCAGTCAAAGGTTACGCGAGTGACCCTAGATTGAATGAGCTGCTCTGCAAAGTAGCGAGGTGTCTGACACTGGAACTGCATTTGGGATCTGGGAGAGTGGAGGCTGGCAAGACCCAATGATCCCTCAAGCTTGTTACAACCCCGGGTTGACAAGCAGCCTCTTGTAGATTGCTCCAGTGGGAGCTTTGGCTTCGCGGGCTGGAGTGCAGAGGCTTGTGCCTCTGTGAGTCAGAAAGCAGACACGCAGGCACTCACCGACACTTGGCCATTGATGATGACCTCCTCAGAGAAGCGCACTTTGACCGGGTTGGACTTCAATCTCGCTTTCTTGGCAGCACTAATAAATGCTGACTTGGGAGACTGGAAGGAAGAGAAGACAGTTTCCCCAATTACTCATAACATAATTTAAACCTTGTAACAGTTGTTTTCTAGTGAAAAAAGGGTAATGTTGGGTGCCTCTCGAATTCTAGGGTGAAATGCAAATTATGGATGCAGTCAAAACCTTGTCGTGCCCACCTTTCCTTTAGTCACCAGGCCGGAACTACAAACAGTACAAATGGCATAGCCCATGTTCTTAGGGAGCATATTTCCAAGGCTCTTTTAAAATGATTGCTGTGAAAGGCCATACACTTCTTTTAAGTCCGAGCTTTGAGCATAATTAGAAGGGGAGGTGCTGGCCAACTCTAATTATGAGTTTATTTTGAATGATCTCTTGTAAGGAGAAAGAGATGAGCCACTAATAGTTTTTAAATGATGGATAATCTCACCAGGATTCAAATGCTGAGCATAAGGGCATGCCAACGTGCCAGCATAATCGATCTCTCTGTCTGCCGTGCTCCACGGACACACAGCTGGAGTTTCACCCTCTTGTTAGTAACTTGTGACCTTACTGGGCAGGGGGTAGGGAGGAGACCTTGCTTTACAATTAAGAGCTGACTGCATATTCTGCCTCATGGTTGAGTTTGTATTTTATGAGCCTTTTCTATCTTTTTTTAATAGCCTCTTCTATCTTTTCTTGAGAGAGAAAAAAAGGAAAAGGTGGAATGACTCAGTTCTTTCACAGAATGGAAAGTGCAAGGGCCCCAAGGGTCCTGGGGTCCAGGGAGCTCCCTGCTGCAAGACCTGGATGAAGTAATTTCATCAGAGAGTCGTAATGATGATGAGGCCTAAACCAGAAGACAGCTGGCAGATCGATCTTCTAGGGAGTGACTTTGGACCAGACGCCATTTCATTATTATTTTGTTACAGCTCCACTTTCTCTTGAGCTCAGTCTAGAAGAAATCATTTAGCTTGAATCACGGCATTGCCATCCTTGTACATCAAATTGGTCAAACATCAAGAATTGAACATAGTTTAAACTAATGTTTATCATAGCATCTGGTCCTAAGATGTTGAGGCTCCTACTTAAAGAATTCTAGCAACGGATTCAAAAATCAACCCAATCAACTCAGAGGCTCCACCTCCTGTGTACTGTATGAATCTCAAAGTACAAAAGCCCATCAGAGTCATCCCCACCCCCCACACACACACATACATCATTGGTTGTCATGTAAAAAAAAAGTAAACAAACAACACACCCATCACTGTCAGCTACAAGTACTCTTGGGACCAATGAAAATTATGGCAGACTGGGTAAACTATAGGTAAGCCATACAATGGAAGATCATCCAGTCCTAAAAGGAATGATGGTCCAACAGATTCTCTAACAAGGAACAACCTTGACCGCATTAGACCACACGAAAGAAGCTGAATGCCCAAGGGCGCGTACTAGGAAATAGCCAAACCCCCAACCTCAAACTCACTGCCACAGAGTCCATGCTGACTCATAGTGACCCAATAGGACAGGGGAGAACTGGCCCAGGGGAGTTTCCAACACTGTAACTTTTTAGAGGTGTACAATCCTCCTCTTTCTCTCTGTTTCAAATGGTTTGACTTTGTGATTATCAGTTCACTGTGTTCCCAAATGGGTAAATCCGCAGAGACTGAGAGCCGAGGCTGAGGGGAGGAGGGAGTAGGAGGGAGCGCTTAATGGGTTTGACGGGTTTATCTTTTAGGATGAGAAACATTTTCTGGAATGAGTGTGGTGAAGGTTGCATAAAGCAGCCCTAGTGACACAGCGGTTAAAGCACTTGACTGCTAACCAAACACTTCCAACTCACTAGCTGATCTGCCCGAGAAGCTGAGGCAGTGTCTTCAGTGAAGACTGACAGCCTTGGAAACCGAGGGGCCAGTTGTACTCAGACCGAGCGGGTGGCTGGGTATTGGAATCACCTTGAAGGGAGTTGCTGGTGGTCACACAACATGGTGGAAGGAACTTCCTCCTGAATTGCACCCTTCAAAATGGTAAATTGTAGGTTGTCAGTATTTTACCAAACACACACAGCTGTGGGTGTGTATGGGGGCGGGAGCAAGGAAGACAACCAAACCCACTGTTTGAGGGCCTTGTGACTCATGGCGACCCTGTACAGTTTCTTCCCCTGTACATCGTTACAGGGGCAAACAGCCTCATCTTTCTTTCTGCTGAAGGTTGAGCGCCAAAGCTTGTGGGGAGCGGCCCCATAGTACTTAAAACATGGTAAAATGTGTGTGTGTGTGTGTGTGTGTACAAGGGAGCTTCAAAACGTTCTTGAGGTCCTCTCATATGTGTGGTTATGTGTTGGGCTGCTAACTACAAGGTCAGCAGTTCCAAACCACCAGCCACTCTGAGGGAGAAAGACAGGGCTTCCTACTCTTGTTAAGTTACAGTCTCAGAAACCCACAGAGGCACTTCTACCCTGGCCTTTAGGATGACGATGAGTCGGAATCGACTTGATGGTGGTGAGGACCAGAAGAAGCCTGTTATTTGTGAAGTTTGCCTTCACCTCCCGCCTACCCTCTGCTGTGGGTAGGTGGATAGTTGGACCACCCCAGGCTGCAATTCTCTGATTGAGGGAAGCAGTTGTAAGAGAATAGCTGTTCTCTAAAATCAACGTGCAACCCAAACCCTCCGACTGGCTGCTCTTCCAAAACAATCAGCTTGTGAAACTGCCCACCTGACATTCAAAAGTCCTACTGGTGGCATCCTCATCCATATCTTTGCAAAGGTAGGACACATTTAGTAATGATTAATGAAGAAATCGTACAGTTCATGAATTCATTTGCTTTTCATATGCCAATTTTTAATAGAAGGAAAACATTCTTCTCCCTTAATGATTTTAAGCAGAAAATATTTACATTGGCACAATAAGGTTAACACCAATGAAGCGGCTGTAATAAAGCACAAACACTCCTAATGGAATGAGATGTTTCCATGTCGAGACACCTCATATTTCCAGCATTTCACACTCGTCATTGCACCGCATCCAAACCCCTGGGGGGTAGCCGGCATCCATAGCACTTATAGCCTTGGCCATGCTACGGCTCACATCTGTTCTGTCCGATAGGGTCGCTCTGACCACCTGACAGCAGCAGGTGTTTCATTTCATGACACACAGGGCCATCTTGGAAACCCAGACAGTAAGTTGGTAACCAAGGCTGTGACATCACCATGATCTCACACATAACTTGAAGTCAACGAACTTGAAGTAAAGGTCGAAGTACAAATCCCTAACAAGTGCATTCTTCCCAACATACACCAAAAAGGACGCTTTTGATAATAAAAACATTGACTCTCCAGACTCTTTGAGCCAGACGGCTTCTTAATGAGAGTCAACAGCAGCAACCACAACAAAAACCCTGATTCAGAGCTGACTCAGAAACCCCGTGTGTCAGAGTAGAACTGCCCTTCATAGCGTTTCCAGTGACGGATTTTTCAGAAGTAGACTTTTCTTGTAGTGTTCTTCTGGGTGGACTTGAACCTCCAATCTTTCAGTTATTGGTGGTCCAACATATTAACCACTTGCACTACCCGAGGATTTCAAGAATCAACAAAGTAATGGCCCATTCCTTCAGCTAGTACATGAAATCAAACGCACTGCCCTCAAGTCAATACTGACTCATAGAGGCCCTACGGGGCAGAGTAGAACTGTGGGTTCCCAAGACTGTAACTCTTAATGGGAGTAGAAACCCTCGTTTTTCTCTGGCAAAGAGAATGGTGGTTTTGAACTGCTGACCTTGCTCTTAGCAACAACGTGTGGTCCACTATGCCACTAGGGTGGAGGTAAAAGGGTCATAACTGCAGCTTTAACTCCAATTTCTTTTTTTTTTTTAAGAACACGCACCACCCCAAAACCTGGTGAATTAATTCTTAGAAACCTCCAGACCTGTAGGTGCTGATCACAGGCCCTTCATATCCTGTGGTGGAAATGACAAGTAATTATCATTGAGAATAATCAGATGCTCCTGCTGTTAGTTAATTTTATGATAAGAAGGACCCTAAGCAACTTCTGTTCCTCTTTCCAAACTCACTGTTGCTAAGGTGACCACTATAAGGTGACCGCATGCTCCCAATGTTTTTAGATGCTCTTATAATGTTCGACCAAATCACAGAAATAAGATACTTTCTGAAAATGGACAGTAGAATCCTAAACTGACCATCCAGTTCACGCTCCGTTGTCAACATTGTTGTTAGGTGGTGTTCAGCGCACGCACGCACACACACACACACACACACACCTCTACCTCAGAGCAGCCCTGTGTACAGAACCAAACATTTGCTTTCTATTTACTGAGTGGCCTTTAACAAGAAGGGCGATGCAAAGATTTTCATGAAACTGGTTTCTTAAGAAGTGTTCCCAGGACAAATATGAAGGGGAGTGGGGGAAATGGACTAAGCACACAAATTCCTATAGAGAGAAGCTCTAGAGATCATCTGGACTAGATGCTGGCAAACTTTTGCCATAAAGGGCATGCTAGTAAATGCTTTAGACACCGTGGTCCAAACAGGCTTGGTCTCAATGACTTCTCTCTGTCACAGTAGCGTGAAAGTAGCCAGACAATATGTAATTGAATGAGCTTGACTATGTTCCAAGAAAACATTAATTCTAAGAACAGACAGCAGGCTGTAAGTAGCCGGTGGTTCAATGTAATGTTCTGTAGTCGTTTCAAGGATGCTTAGAACAATTATTTTCTTTTCTTTTGAAATAATGGAAACAATTGGTTAACTTTTCTAACTATTGGTTTTGCTATTTGGGCTAAAAATGTTAACAAATTCATTACATTGTTGTACGAAACTCCCACACTATAAAGCATATTACAGGTGTAACAAAGAGGGCAGCATTAATCATCTCATTTCTATAAAAGCTTGTAAGGAAATGGCTGATTTTGTTTGAAGTGCTACATATATTCAAACAAAATATGGGCAACATCCTCAGTTATATTTTCTTAGCAGCAAAGGTGAAGAAAAAATTCGTGATGACATGGGAGACTGCTTGTGAGCTCTTCAATGAAACAAATAACACAGTGGACGATATGATACGATCGGTTCCCACGACTGACAAGGCGGAGGGAAAAACGACTGGAAGGAACTAGGTCTGAAAGGTGATACTGAGAGTCTCCAAGGGAAAGGTTTAGTTTTGCATCATCTGGACTTCCTCTTAAAAGACAGAAATGGCAGGGGGGAAGGAAGCCTACATAGGACTCTGAAAACAGGTCAGCAACCTGGTAAGAATCATTTTTTCAGAGAGAATAACAGGGATCACAAGCCCCTTCGACCTGGACCTCCCTGGGGATGGATTTCAGGCAGTGTGCAGGGTGGGTGACTTTGGGTGCCTCTCTTTCTTGGGCCTTATTATGCAGGAGAAGCGCAACATTGAAATTGCTGGCCCACCTGTTATAAAAGAAATTAAAATGCTGATTTTTGTTGTCAGCCATAAAAGTATGAGGAGTTGATGCCAGGGGCTTAAGTGGAGAGCAAATATTTTGAGAATGATGAGGGTAACAAATGTACAAATGTGCTTTATACAATTGGTGCGTGTATGGATTGCGATGAGTTGTATAAGGCCCCAATAAAATGATTTAAAAAAATCACCCCTACTGCTCAAAAAAAAGAGTAGATTTTATTGGCTTTCTTTTTGTCTGCTGGGTCATCTCATCCTGTACATTGGAGCTGACTTCTGATAGGATGTTAAGCAAACAGATGAAACCCCGCATGCATCAGGCACCCAGAGTGATTTAGGGCCTGGTACTCCCCAGGATGCGCACCAACTAAACTTGGTCTGTTGAAATAGTCACAAAGTCTCAACACCTTTATCTCAACTACTACCCATATAGAGGAAGGAAAAGTCACTTTGGGCTGCAACTGTAAGGTGGGGTAGTGGTTCCCAACAGGGGACAGTTTGGGCCCTCTTCCTCACCGGGGGGCATTTGACCAGGTCTGCAAACATTTTTAGTTCACAACTCAGGGCGTGGAGCAACTGGCATTTAGTGGGCTGGGCCAGGATGCCACTCAACCTTCGGCAATGCACAGAACGGGCCCCACACCTAGATCAGCCAGGAAGGATCTAGCTTCAATAATGCCAACATTAAGAAATCTTGAGGCGTGTGGTGTGGAGACCCAAAGCCCATCTGTAGGTAACTAAACATCCCCTTGCAGAAGGGTCGCGGGAGGAGATGAGCCAGTTAGGGTGCAGCAGAGCACCCATGAAACATACAACTTTCCTCTAGTTCTTTAATGCTTCCCCCCTCCCCCCCACTATCATGTCCCCCAACTCTACCTCAAAAATCTGGCTGGACCAGAGGATGTACACTGGTACAGACAGGAACTGGAGACACAGAATCCAGGATAGATAAAAACCTCAGTACCAATAATGAGAGTAGCGATACAAGGAAGGGAAGGGGTAGGTGGGGTATAAAGGGGGAACTGATCATAATGATCTATATATAACCCCCTTGCTGGGTGACGGACAATAGAAAAGTGGGTGAAGGGAGACATCAGAGAGTGTAAGACATTAAAAAAATTATAATTTATAAATTATCAAGGGTTCATGGGGGGACGGGGGCTGAAGAGCAGATACCAAAGGCTCAAGTAGAAAGAACATGTTTTGAAAATGAGGATGGCAACAAATGTACAAATGTGCTTAATACAATGGATGGATGTATGGATTGTGATAAGAGTTGTATGAGTCCCCAATAAAAAGATTTTTAAAAACCCAACCAAATAACCAAAAAAGAAATCTTGAGGAGACTTAAGAGGTGAGAAGGTATTTAGCTAGGCCAAGAAGGTGATGGAAGTAGAGTCAGGGAGGGAGTGGTTTCAGGAAGGAGGGCTGACCACCTGCGAAGATCCAGCAGGGAGAGAGCAACTCTGAGGAGCAAGGGGCAGCTGCTGGTGATATGAACATGCGCAACTTGCTCATAACTACTGTGGTTCAATAATGCCTTTCCACATTCGACCCCAGCAACAGCCCCATGAGCACTGTGCTGACCACCTTCATCTTGGATAATGCCTTCTACTTCATCGTCATTGATTCTTGTGCACTATCTAGTTAGTGATTCTTCTTCCTTCCCCCCACCCGCATCTTTAGTAAGCATCAAAGAGTGTCTCTCTCCATGTGTAAACCCAGTCTTCAATTCTGTAATAGTGGTCTCATACAGTGTTTGTTCTTTTGCGAGTGAATCATTTCCCTCGGCATACTATCTTCTAGATTTATCCATGGTGTGCGACGTTTCTTGGGTTCCTCATTCTTCTTTGTTATGGTACAGCATTCTATTGTCTGTGTGGCCAGCAGTTGGTTTATCCACTGACGGACAGTTAGATGGTTTCTATCATTTTTGCTACTGTGAACCATGGGTATGGGTAGAACAAAATTCAAATTGATTCACTGTTTTAAAAGAGACTCGAGGACCCCCTCTCTGCAAGATTATTTCCTGAAGACAACTTTATAATGGAAACTCACAACATTTCCAGGAGCCGCATCTCAGCCAATAACAGATGGGCCTATAAGATCGACACCTACGTAGAATGCACTCCTACCGATCAACTCAATGAGACCCAAAAGACAGTGTGGGTCCCGAGAGCGGAAATGAGAAGGGAGGAGGGGCAAGGAAACTGGATGAATGGAAACTGGGGACCTAGGGAGGAACTGGGGAGAGTACTGACATATTATGAGAATTACAACTAAAATCACAGAACAATTGATGTATGAATTATTGATTGGAAAACAAACTTGCCATGTAAACGTTCACCGAAAGCACAACATAATGTTAACAACAAAAGTAAACAAACAAATAAGCTTGGTGGTAATGTACATGGAAGCACATTGAAGGAATTCAGATGATCATGCGATGGCCCTTGAATGTGATGTTATTGGGACCTTCCTTGAACAGATGAAGAAACTAGGCTCAAACCAGGTATGAAAGTCACTCATGTTATATTGTTGGGAGCTGAATCTCAGACTTGGTTCTCTTATATCCTGCAACTCCTTCACTGTCGTGAAATTCAAAAGTGTGTGTGTGTGTGTGTGTGTGTGTGTGTGATTGTGACAAAGAGCTGGGACTAAAATTAACCAAGGGTATGTAACCAAGCTTCTACACTAACATAGTTCTATCATAGATGGTGTGATATTTTCTGGTCTTGGTTAATTCTATTTATGGTCATACTAGAGTTCTGAATATATATATATAATTTCCCTGTCTAAATAAATTAACCCAGAACTCCAAGAAGGAAAATTCTGGTGGGTGAAGAGGTAGGGTAGAAACTGGAAAATACTGGGGCCTTTTATGAGATGTGTAGGCCTAGGGAAGTGTGAACCATTAACATGCTTGTTGCTAAGCAAAAGGCTGGTGATTCAAGTCCATCCAGACATACCTGAGGATTCACTTCTGGGGAAAAAAATCAGCCACTAAAAGCTATCTGGGTACAGTCCTACTCTAACACACAAGGGGTCAGAGTCTGGGTTGGTGTTTGTTTTTTGTTTTTTAATAGATGCAGACACACTGTAATTCTAAGAGGGGATGAGATGGAAGCTTAAACAGAATGCCTGACACCCCACAGGAAGGCCAAGCAGGGTGCTGACAGGAAATGCTTTGGGAAAAGTTCGAAGGAATTCCCTGCTGCAGTCTTTTTCCGTCCAATAGACAATGTCTAAAATTGACAACCAGTGGTAGGTTTCGACAAGTCAAAGAATGGTGGCCTGGGCCTGCAGGTGGGACCTGGGATGCTGGTAAACCAACACAGGGGCTCTTATTTACTGGGTGATAGAAATGTTCAAACATTGTACTGTTTAATCAATACACTGCATAAGTTTAATCAAAATCATAGAAATGTACAATTCAACTGGGTGGATTTTACATAAGCAAATTGTATCCCCTCGAGTTGTTTAAATAAACCATCATGGGTACTGAAGGCAATAGGATTTAAATCACGATACACATCTCCAACAAGCCTCCTGAAACCCCATTTTCCAGGCCACATCTCATCTAATTCTACCTTTATTAAATAAGCAATTACTTCTTATTGCTCTTGAATGTCCTCAGGTCGATTTGGACCTATACCAACCCCCTGTGACAGAGTTGAACTGCCCATAGTTCTTGGCTGCCATGTTTATGGGTGTAGATTATCAGGTCGTTTCTCCCCCTGAGCTGCTGTATTCATTGTGAGTTTGAACTACTAACCTTTTGGTCAAGTGGCAAACCATTCCGGCTACCAGGGCTCCCTGGCTAGATATTAATAAATAATAAGCACATCCAAATGACTAATACATAGTCAATAATAGACATCCAACTTCTCTACCAAAGTACTTAGGTGGGGAGAAGAAGAACAATCATGTGCCAACCTCCTATGATGAAGTATGCGGTGTTCCCACAAGACTTGTGATCTTTAACTTGAACCTACGAGGAAATCTTGGGTTTGGGGTCCGCTCCAGATGTCAGAGTGTCACAGGCCAGTATGAGCTGACCATCTTTCAGTCTATGTAAGAAACTCATTGCTGCTTTCTCTCGCATGACTGGTTCGCTCCAACTGGCGTCTACAGTCCTATGCCCTATTGTGAATAATGCGGCTTGTGTGTGCTCTTCTTTTCGGGTTGTAGGCTTATTGGAACAGGTAGTGAAGACAGCGGGAGGGGATGAATCCCTGAGCTCACCCCGTAACACTTTTACTCACAGAAAACTTACCGGATAAGGCTGGATGACAGTGAGGAGTATTGATTCTTTGCAGCTTCTGGAAGAGAAAAAATAAAATAAAATAAACCAACATATTTATGAAATACATCAAGCCCAGGCTTTCCCAGCAGCAGTTTCCTTTTGAAGCAAAATGTGTGATGCGCTGGTGAAATGTTCTTTGGTTTCCTGGGGGCAGAATAAATCAAAACAGCCCAGAAGTGGGCTTTCAGAATACAGAGGACCAAAATCAAGTGCTTCCAAAGTGTTAACAAACAGCTCCCACTGGTTGCATCCTCTTTGTCTCACGCGGGGCCATATTATTCATACCAGCTAACGGTGGGCCCCCAAACAACATTGGGCCAGGGGTCGAGGCGTTTCAAAAGCATCCACTCAATGTGTCTCTTTACACCCGATTGTACTCGCAATGGATTCAACCCTTCTGACCTTCCCCTTTTCTTGGTTGCTTTAATATTTCTCTCTGGTGCTCCGTGGGGGCGGGGAGAGACTTCTAAAAAAATGCTAACATTTCCTTCAACATGGTTATCTTCTTAGGACCAGCATCATGAAAGAGAAATACCATTGTTGGTTGCTTATCCATAAGTAGCCCCCAGCAAACATCACCTTCTGGGCCCCGTGGCCCACGAATCGGACTCGGTAACTGTGTGTGGGATCCTGAGCCAATAAATATTTCAGACAGGCACCAGTTGGGAAATATTGCTCACAATTGGGTACACTTTGTAGCTAAAAGCAGAACAATGGAATGCAATGGTTTATTTAACTTCCTCCAAATCAGCCAAACCTTTCAAATAATTCAAACCCTTGGGGGACAAGTTATATTACAGATAATAATGCTTTCTCCTTCCTTTGTTCCTTTGTCACGAGGATGAGAAAGGTCAGTTGCCACATTGATGAGGAGTGGACTTTTTCTACATTGGGTTATATAATTAATTACCTGCATTTGTGATTTATGACCCAGACGAGTAAAGCCAAGGGGATCTGGAGGCAAGACTGCACAAGGAAGAAGCCACTGCAAATTGCATTGCTAACTGCTTTGAGGCTTAGCCCACTTTCCCCTGGCTGTGCTGGGCCATGCTCTACAACAACGCTAGGACCATCAGGTAAAGAGTAAGGCCAAGGAAGATAGGGGTGGATGGAGTAGGAGAATGAGAACTGGAACTACAATTCAAGAAAGACCCAAACATTTCGGGTGATGGGGAGCATGGGGCCAGCACACTGGCGACAATGACCCAACTCGTCTCATGAGCATTTTCTTGCCAAGAGTTGCCACAGAGCCTCAGTCTTTGGCGTAATCCCAACTCACAGTGACCTTATGGAACAGGGTAGAACTATTCCGTTGGCTTTCTGAGGCTGTATATCTTTACTGGAGCAGAAAGCCCCATCTTTCATCCATGAAGTGCATGTTAAGCTCAAACTGCTAACCTTGTAGTTAGGAGACCAATGTGCAACACACTATGCCACCAGGGCCCCCATTATTCCCGTCAGAGGGAAAAACAGAGCATCAAGGTGATCAAGTAACAAGCCAGCACATGCATGAATGATCATGCATTGTTGGTGGGCATGCAGACCTAAGTTCTGGTTCCAGGAAGTGACATGGTACCACTAGGTCAACCTCAGGGTCTGTGTTAGTCTGGGTGGACTAGAGAAACAAATTCATAGATACTCATATATGTATAAGAAAGGAGTTTATATTAAAGAGCAATTGTATATTGAGAAAACATCCCGACCCAGTCCAGATTAAGTCCATAAGTCTGATATTAGCCCATATGTCTGATGTCAATCTATCAAATCCACTTCAGATGTACGAAACACATGCAATGATTTTGAATGCAGGAAGATCGCATGCCAGTGGAAGTCTTGCGGATCCAGTGGCGGTAGAGGTATCTCAGTGCTGGCAGAGGTCTCCACATGGCTCCCTCAGCTCCAGGATTCCAGTGTAGCTCCATGTGTCTTGTCAGCAGCAATGGCTCCCAGGGAGTGAGTTTGTGTCCCGTCTCCTGTGAGCTATTTATCTCCTTAGTTCCTCAAAATGAGATCATCAAGCTGCGACCTGATTGACAGGCTAAAATCCCTGCCTTCACTCTTGAGTCTCAAATTGACAATAGATTATATAACTATGACAGAGTCCAAACACTATAACCCAGCAATTATAACCTAGCTTTATAGCATTAAGAAATTCTTCCAGGAGCATCTAAAGGAACAGGGCTGAAGATGTTCCCTGCAGTGGAAGGACAGTGGATTCATGAATGTGTGTGGATGCACATCATGGTGGGGCTCATCTGAAAGCTCAGCTGGGGAGGTATCCACTTATAAGCTCACTGCCATTGTTTTGGGCAGGATTCATTTCTTTGTAGGTGGTTGAACTGAAAACCACTATCCCTAGCTGGCTGGAGGCTGGCTCAGTTCTTGCCATGGGGGCCTCCCAACATAATAACATAGTTTATCAAAGCCACCACAAGAGGGTCTGGGGACAAGATGGGAGTTACAATCCTCTGTAGTAACATCAACACGATAAGTGATAGCCTTTGCCTTATTCTATTGGTCAGAATCATCACAGATCTCATCCAGATTAAAAGAGAGAGGAAGACACGAGGCTATGAATACCAGGAGGCAGAAAACAGCAAGGGCCATCCCAGAGTTGATGTACCACAAGAGCAAGCAGAGTTATATAACCAAGCAATCCATCGGTAGTTTCGACCCATAATTTCACCCTTCTTTCAACCAAGAATTTCAGGAACCAGTATGGTTAAGCTCATCTTGTTAATTTGAAAATGGGGACCATTTTACAAAATATGTCTGTTGCATATAGTAATGCCCTGCAAATTGCCTGGAACATAACCAAGATTGAGTTCAATTTTACCATTTAATGAATAAATAAAGTTATCTGAATTGAAATAAAATATTCCAATATGTTATTTATCATAAGGACTAGAAATGCTCTTTTCTTCTGTTCTTTACTCATCTATAATTATTTAATTACTATCTGCCAGACAAGAATAATGAATGCCATAATGATTTGGACGTTAAAAAATTCAAAACCCAGTGCAGAAAAAAAAAATCGAAGCTACTTTGAAATGGCCTCAAAAGAAAGATTAGAATTGGGACTGGAAAATACCATGATTAAGTAATCAGACGACTTTTATTTTCTTTCTGTGAAGCCCTAAAACAGCTAGAATTTTTAAAACCCATTTAGAAATATATGTAGAGGAGTATAATTTCATAATGAATTTGAAGTGATTTTCCACTTTTGAAGAAGCATTGCAAATTGCAGTGCCAATATCTATTTAACCCTTGAGTCACAGTGCTCATCAGCAGGGGAGGGAGGGGCTGCTTCTGTCACATTTGTCTTCCAGTCAATCTCTCACTTTCTCTCACCAGCACCTGTCTGTCAGCTTGTCACTCTGTGGTGGCTTCCGTATTATTATGGGACTCAAAGCTATGACATGGGTATTTCAGATACCAGCAGGGTCACTCATAGAGGACACGGTTTAGCAGAGCATCCAGGTGAAGGGCAGATGTCAGAAGAGAGGCCTCAAGGTATATTTCCAAAAGTTAGCCCATGACAACTCTCTGAATCACAACAGACTGTTGTCCAAATATGCAGTGCTAGAAAAGAGCTCCTGCATCTTTGAGAGCTCAGCTTACACACAACAGGATGTCCTTCCATGGAATCCTGCTCACAATCACTCACAGGTGAATCCTATCAGCAGCTTCCCCCAACTTGTCACCAAGCACCTGCAAGTAAAAGTTGTTTGGTGTGATTTAGAGACACAGGCTAGGAGAACAACATGAAACACTCACTGCTCCTGCTGAGCCAACCTGGATTGACTATTTAAAAGCGGAGTAGGAAGTAATCGGGCAAGGTTTGGGGGGCACTGGGTGCAAGAGGATGACACAGGACTGGGCGACATGGCATTTACATGGGACATGGGGTCCTTATGAATTGGAGCCACCCCAATGCCATCACAACCACCCTTTCTCCAAGGAAGCGCTTTCCTTATCCTTTCTTGATGGAAGGTTCCTGAAAACCAGTTTGGGATCCAGAACCTCAGTGGCTGCAGGTCATGCGTTTGTGCCCCATCCTGTGGTACAATGTCATTGGACGAATTCTGCTGGAGCCAACAGAACTGTGTAAGGAAGATGCCTGAGTTCTAAGGAAGCAGACAGTGTCCCAAGTTCAGTCTTCAAGTCCTTTTCAACAGTGACACTGTGGCTACGTAGCCAACACCGCGTACCTTTGGGCAACCTAGTTTGGAGCCATTCTCGAATGGCCTCTCCAAGTTTACATGTCCACCGTTTTAATATTGGCATTCGTGGTGTATTTCCCTTTCGAGGGGCCCTAGTGGGGTGGGAGGAACCCTGGTGCTTAGTGGGTACCTGCTGGGCAGTGATCTGCAAAGGCAGCCGTTTGAAACCACCAGCCCTCCGAGGGAGAAAGATGGGACTTTCTACTCTCATAGAGAGTTACAGTGTTGGAAACCCACAGGGGGCAGGTCTGCCCTGTCCTGCAGGATTGCCGGGGGTCAGCGCCGACTTGATGGCAGGGAGTTTGTTGCTTTGCTGTCGTAGTGGTTATGCATTGGGCTGCTAACCACAAAGTCAGCAGTTTGCCACCACCAACTGCTTCCGTGGGAGGAAGGCGAGGCGTTTTATTCCTGTCAAGAGTCACCGTCTCAGAGAACACGGGGCAGTTCTACCTTGTCTTACAGGGTCGCTATGGGTTACAAACAATGTGATGGCAATGCGTTTGGTTGGGTTTTATTTCTCTTTTAGGTTAACTGAACAGGTCCCTTGGTTGGCTCAGAGATTGATGGGAATCTCACAGAAAAGGGAAGGATTCTTTTCATTTCCTCAGAGATCGGGAAAGCAAAACCAAACCCCTAATATCTACAACATCGAGGAAGGTCTTTTATAAAAAAATCAAGACTCTGGCTTTAAAAATGCAAGTCCAAACAACCGAACCCCAAGATTTGAAACCACAAAAGAAGCAATAGTGGATCTAGAAGGCTGAGAGGTTAGCCTCTTAGAGGGAACAGAACGAGACAATTTAGGGCTACATTATGAAAGACTTTTGCAGACTGTAAAATGGCATTCTAACATAACTCAGAAAATTGAGGTCCAATCTTTCTTATTTGGCAGGCGAGGTGGTGAGGCCCAGTGAAATGGTGTTTGAACTCTCACTTCTCCGGTACATACACAGTCACGGGACAGTCTTCTTCTGCTTGCACTGGAGAGTCCTTCAAAGAGATTCAAAAAATGCTCCTTCCTGCAAGCGAGTCCAGCATTTCCCCTAATGCCTCTTTGCTCAAAAGGGCCCTGACGCAATCCCGGGGCCTTTTGCGATGAAGCCCCTGGGGTGCTTTCTAAGCTGACTTCTGGTAGGAAGCTAGAAGAGGAAAAGAACACCAAGGTCCTTCTAATCTCGCCATCAGCCCTCACGCGATGTCCATCTAACCAGCTGCTGGGGAAGCTGGAGGAAATAGTCTTGCCCTTCCTTTTCAGAAACGTTGCCTAGGACTCCACTTGGAATGGGAATTTAATGCTCCACCCCATTGACCTTTCTAATACTCTGAGCAGTGATTAAAATTATCCACGGTATCAATTGCTAACAGGTACTGAAGCCATTAGCTAGACATAATGGAAACAGCCGGCAAATTACCAAACATTCAGAAAAGGTCAACAGATTATGGCCAAGTGTGATCTGTCAAGGGCTATAGGAAGCGTTCCCCTTGCCTTTCCTCTGACACCTGCAAAGGAAGCAAAGTGGAACAACTTCCCATTTTCAAGTTATGCTCAAGGGATACTACGGAAGAAAATGGGCAAAAGGAAGCCAACGTAGTTATCAGGACCAACAGAGACACAAAGATGGCTAAAGGAGTCCGACTGACCCTTGCTTGTCCCAGATCTATAGAGCACACCTCTCCTCTTGCTGTCTTTGTCTCCCTGATGAGGGGCTCTCCTGCCAAAGGGAAACTGTTGAGACTATAAGGAATGCATCTAACTAAGCAATACGGTTAATAGCTTAACCTTGAAACACGGGATGACTGCCCTGATCATCTTTTCCCATCTGTGGTATGAAGGTTCAAAGGATGGCTCCACACCTCCTTGTAGCCACACCACCTTGTAGCCACACATAGTTTGCATTTCTTCTTCTTTTTTTTTCTTTTCTTTCTTACTCTTTATTTTCATTTAAAAAATCATTTTATTGGGGGCTCTTACTACTCTTATCACAATCCACATATGCCTCCATTGTGTCAAGCACATTTATACATTTGTTGCCATCATCATTCTCAAAGAAAACATTTGCTTTCTACTTGAGCCCTTGGTATCAGCTCCTCATTTTTCCCCTCCCACACCACCACCCCTCCCTCATGAACCCTTGATAATTTATAAATTAATATTATTTTGTCACATCTTCCACTGTCCTTTGTCTCCCTTCACCCACTTTTCTGTTGTCTGTCCCTCAGGGAGGTGGTTATATGTAGATCCTTGTAATTGGCTCCCCCTTTTTACTCCACTTTCGCCACTCTCACCACTGGTCCTGAAGGGATCACCTGTCCTGGATTCTGTGTGTTTCCAGTTCCTATCTGCATCAGTGTACATCCTCTGGTCTAGCCAGATTTGTAAGGTAGAATTGGGATCATGAAAGTTGGGAGGAGGAAACATTTAAGAACTAGCAGGGAGTTGTATGTACCATGCAGGACATCCAACAGAATGTGGCCATCATTTTGTGAGGAAGTCCCAGTTGGCCACGTGGAGAGTCAGTATGCCAGGCGGGAGAGCTGCCCAGCTAGCTCAGGCTACCTGAGTCCAGGCAATAACAGCTGAGTGAAGAAGACATCCTGGCTGTCCATTCCTTCAGAATGCTACTGCCCCAACTGCATTAAACTACAGTCAAATAACTGAGCCCAGTGAGAACCACGTGGATGAGGCAGGTCAGCCTAAAGAACCAAGGGACAATAAGTACAATGTAGTCTTAAGCCATTATGTTTGGGGTGGGTTATTAGGCAACAGGTCACTGGACTACTTGCTTTTTAAAAAGAATTGATCATTTCTAAGGGCTTTAAAAAGTAAACATTCAAATTGGTCAGATGGGTTTGAAACGGAACATGTCTCCTTTATGAGAAGACGAGAAAGTGTGCAAGCTAAGGACTCCTCAAAGGACTATAAGTATAACCTGCATTAAAGAACCACACTGGTCTAATGATATGTGCTGGCATTTGGAAGATAATGCTGTAGCTGGCGGGAGTGGGGTTAGCACGGTTATAACATTAATTATGGACTTTTGAGGAGAGAAAAACTAATAAACTTAGGAGGAGAAGACTGGGGCTTAAACTGAAAAAAGTTTCCAGACCAAAAAGAATTTGGAAGGCACAGTTAGCAATAGGCATTGTAAGGCACCCACGTGAATTTTTTTTTAGAGAAAGGATTAAAGTGTACTGTAGATTTAATTTTGGAATTAGATACCCTGTATCTTTGAGTATAAGCTGAGTTTTCCAGCACATTCTTAATGCAGTTTTTGTGGTAAAGTTAGGTGCCTCGGATGTACACTGGTACAGATAGGAACTGGAACCACACGGAATCCAGGACAGATGAACCTTTCAGGACCAGTGGTGAGAGTGGAGATACTGGGAGGGTAGAGGGAGGGTGGGGTAGAAAGGGGCAACCAATTACAAGGATCTACATATAACCTCCTCCCTGGGGGACAGACAACTGAAAAATGAGTGAAGGTAGACGATGGGCAGCATAAGACATGATAAAATAATAATAATTTATAAATTATCAAGGGTTCATGAGGGAGGGGGCAGTGGGAAGGGAGGGGAAAATGAGGAGCTGATACCAAGGGCTCAAGTAGAAAGCAAATGTTTTGAGAATGATGATGGCAACACATGTATAAATGTGCTTGACACAATGGATGGATGGATGGATTGTGATTAGAATTGTATGAGGCCCCAATAAAATGATTTTAAAAAGTTAGGTGCCTTGGTTGATATTCGGGTTGGCTTATACTCAAATATATATAGTAGTTCTTATACTTGCCAACAGGGAGAACTGAGTGCAATAGTTCAAGAACGGACTCCGGCCAACAACCGTGTGAGTGAGCTTAATAGCAGATTCTCCCCATCTGATTCCATCAGATGAGACCTTAGCCCCAGCTAGCATCTTGACTGTAGCCTTGCGACAGATCTTCACCCCAGTTAAGCTGAATCCAAATGATTGACTTATAACAAATTGAATATGTGGGTGCTGTTAAAAGTTGTTACATAGGGGGTGTGATTTGTTAAGTAGAAATAGGTGGCTAAAAGCAAGATCCAGATAAAGAAGCAGAACACTACCTCTCAAAGAACTACCACTATCCTCCTTTCTAACACCCTAGCTTACTGCGACCTCATTTTAAACATGACATCGATGCAATCCCATTGTCGGAGCCCTTCTTTCCCTTTCTCGTTTGTCCATCAGTGTGTAAGATTCATCCACACCGGCACGTACAATTACAGATCTTTTATTCCCATGGCCAGGCAGTATGCGAATGTGTGACTGGACCACCATTGATTGTTCTATTCTATTGTTTGTGGGTAGGTCCCAGTTGGGGCTGGTAATGAACAGTCCTGCCCTTCCTGTTCTGGTGTATGTCTTCTGGCGAATGTATGTATACATTTTTGTTTGGTGTGTGCATATCTAAGAATTGATCTACTTAGATCATGGGGAATACAAATGTTCAGCACAAGACTGTGAGTTATTTCACTGTAAGTGTCCCATTCTAATCTTGTGCCATGTGCATCACTTTCATTCCATGAACCCTAGTTCTTTCTTATATGTCATATTCTTTCTATGCCCTTATATTTTTGTCAGACGGAAGTCCTTGTGTTCCAGCAGCTACTGGAATAAGTTGCAATTGGTCTATCAATCCAGACTGTCATCTAAACATACATTCTTGAGTGCAAGTGGAGATAAGTGTTATGACTGAAAGACATCAGGTTAAATAAGTGATCAGTTTATGTCTCCCAAAGGAGGGATAGCAGAGAAATGTCTTATGGCTACCTTGTTACTCCTGGCCGTCGGGTCAGCTCCAACCCATGACCACCATGTGCATAACAACAAAATGTTGCCTGGTCCTGTGCCATCTTCATGATCCTTCATGTGCTTGAGTTCATTGTTGTGGTCATTGTGCCAATCCATTCCATTGATGGATTGCTTAGATGATGAATTACTTCAGAAGTCATTCAAGCTGTCAGTTGGTTAAGGGATGCTGAAAGCTGTCGGCATGGCATATTCAACTCACCATACTAAGTAGCTAAAATAGTTTCAAAGTATTTGGAGTCCCAAAGCCCTGACTGGTCATGAAGAGTTGTGGAGGAGAAGAGTAGTTCATGCCATCACATTACGTCTTGGATGTTTTGACATGTTTCGATGCCTACATATATTCAAGAATGAATTATTTAATGAGCTAAAACTCAAGATTTGAAATAACATTCGAATTGGCTCTGAACACCCAAAGAAGTCTCTAAACCTGTGGCTCTTTACATTTCCATTTAAATTCATAAAACAAATGAAAGGAAAATCCAGTTCCTCAGTAGCAAAAGCCATATTATAAGTTTCCAATAACCACATGTAACTACGGGGTGCCATATTTGCTCATTCCAGAATGATCCCTTGGACAGTTTCTCTCGATGTTTGTCTGTGTCTGGAGGTATTTTCTCAAGAAACAGCAAAGACGATCTTCCTCCAGAGAATTAACCCAATCCCTATCTTATTCTAAAGAGGGACAGTCTTGCCAGCGGGATCAGAGTGTTGGCATGTACACAGAGATAAACATGGTGTCCAGAGATGAGAGATTACATTGCACAATCTGCACAGCAGTCTATCCTCTGGGGGTGGGGGGAGAGTTTCTCCTTGGAATGAAGAAATCTTGTGATTTTCTAAGATAATTGGATTTCTAATGATTCCAGGTCCTACTGTTTTACAATACCCTCAGATGCATTGCCCTGTCCCTGAAAGGGGATGACAGGAGGGAACCCCTGAAATGACAGAAACAACCCCAAAGTGAAGATCCAATTGAATGGTGATAGCTTTACCGCAGCTGGCCCCTGATAACCCAGCCACAGTGCTCCTGCCTTCCCTGTTTGGAGATAAGGAAACTAAAGTTCAGAGAGATCAAGGAAATGGTCTCAGATCCCACATTCAGTAACAGGCAGAACCAGGACATGAACCTGTGGTTTTCCTTTTTTTGTTTGGAAGCCTGTCCTCCTAATCCTGAAGCTGTTCTGTAGAAATCCAGAACTAGACCATGAAGCAGAGAATTATAAAGCACCAAGTTCCTACTTAAAAAGGTTTTCTGTTTCTCCTCTGTATGCATACATGCTACAGT
>NW_022103951.1:16039391-16065149 GCF_000313985.2 Echinops telfairi
TTAACTTCCTTTTAGATACGCAAGCCAGAGATGCTGAGTAATTGGTCCCAAGCTTCACAGCTGTGAAGTGGCAGAGTTTCAAGTTTCTACCCCACAACTCTCTAAATATTGGGTCTGTGAGCCACACACTGGTGTCTGTGTGGCACTGGTTGTCCACTGTCATTTGTCTTTTGTGTTGCTGAACCAACTAATTGGCCTTACCTCCCATCTTTTGTGTAATGGGAATAGTTGCCTTTATCTTCCAGAATGCATATCAGCTAATTGTGTGTGATATGTGTGTGTGTATTTGTAAATACTCTACTAGCTCCATTCCTGTAGACTTTTAACCTCTTTTCTTATTCTTCTCTGATCTACAGCTGATGGTGGCTGCTCTCCCCTCAGCAGCATTAGGTGTGTCCCTTACATGGCCTAGTAAACGAGAGTGTCACCAGTGATATATCTGAATGAAGGAAAGCTTGAGAAAGAAGATGAGCGGTAAACTGAGACAGAAGAGGTCTCTATGAACTAACAAAGCCACATTCTCAGACATCAGCATGACCTGGCAGGGCTCTGGAGAGCTGTGTTTTTTGTTTGCTTGTTTGTTTGTTTGTTTGTTTTTCAAATGGTGCCTCTTCACTTCTCGAGACCTGGGGACCATGAGGGTAGGTTTCCATTAAAGAAAGAAAAAAGAAAATTCAAAAACCAATGGACAAACTGACTGTTACTGGTTCTTCCAATCCCGATGGGCCATAACTTGCCATTTTAAACCCCTCGCTGAATTTCCAAGATGGCTTTCAACATCTTTGTCTAACCTATACTTTTTTGCTTTTCTATTCTTTCATTCGGGAGAATGACAGTAACGTTGATTGCTGCAATTTTTCATTGTAAATCCTGAACATTTCAGCAATTTCCACAACATCCTATGTTATTATCCCCATTAAGGAAACTGAGGTTTAGAAAGGTTAAGCACGTCTATAAAATCACCTGGGTAGAAAGGACTTGCCTAACTTTGGAACGTGTTGCTTCAATTCTACCTCCCTCCCTGTACTCATGCACTGTTGTAACCTCCCATTAAAGGTGCATTTACTTGCCTGAACCTAGACCTTGGGCTTGGCCAATGGATCGCTTATGCCCAATGGAACCATGCAGACAGTGTGCTAATTCAGGGTCTAATCTTTTAGAGGCCTCATGCATTCCGACTTGCCCTCTCATGCTCTGTACTGCCACATACATATCATATCCTACTAGCCTGCAGATCTACAGAGGATAGGAGGTGTGTGAAATAGGCCTGAACGTAATATGCAGCTTCTAGATGAGTCCATGCAAGGTCAGACGATCCAGTCTGCATATGCATGAGAAAGAAATGCTCACTGTTGTAACCACTGAGACAACAAGAAAGCAAAGTCACTGCCATCAAGGCTCATAGCCTATAGGGTTATGAGCCTATAGGGTAGGGTCGGCAGCCCATGTGGGTTTCCAAGAATGTAACTCTTTAGGGGAGTAGAAAGCCTTGCCTTTCTCCCATGGAGTGGTTAGTGGTTTTGAACTGCTGACCTGTGGTTAGCAGCCCAATATGTAACCCAACGCACCACAAGGCCTCCTGGTAACCACTGAGAGCTTGTGATTATTTGTTATGAAGAAACAGCTGACTGATACAGACCCTCTCTAATAGAAGGGTAGATGCTGTGTAGAGAGAAGGATGAGAACTTGACGTGATGCTGAATATGTGAGCAAGAGAGGAGGAAGAGGAGAGAAAAGGAGAATCCAACCTCTGTGTTGAAAAAAACAAAAGGTACTGGGCCAAGGAAAGGACTGACTGTTGGGGCCAATTAAAAAAGACCATCTACAGGTAGCTCATGCAATTTCAAGGTCATTTCCCCAGGAGGGACTGCTTTCACTGGGTATGTGAGCTGACCAGAGGGATTTGGTGCGCTATAAACATTTTCAAGATGTTCAACATTCCAAAGCCAATACAAATCTGGAGCCTGCAAGCCTGGGAGAGATTAGCGAGAGACAGGTAGTGTCATGTGCCAAGTTGAAGCTGTTGCAAAGAACAGTTCCTATCTCAAGTCAGTTCTTGGAGGGGGACCCCACATTCTTATGCAATCCAAATCCATTTGCCAGGACAGTGGTTAGACATTTCCCTCTGAGTTGAGAAGATATGTATGTTGGATTCTGCTCTCTTTCAGCACTTTCTGTTCTCCGGTCCTGCAGCGCGTTCATAATACAGGGCTGTAACATATTTTGAAAAGATCAAATGGAACAGTGGGCCAGCGATTGTAATGAATGTGTGGCACAGTCACCCAATGGCAGGTGGCCATTGAAGCTTTTTCATAAGATGTAGATGCACTGACATTGTTCCAGAAATAAGGTGTTAGCTGAAAGTCCCAGTGGCAAGCTGACTGCAAAATGGAAATAATAACAATAACAATAATAATGATCATAGGTCTGTTCTGGGATTGTTGTAAGGAGAAATTATAGACGGGTGAACAGCTTTTCCTATCTTGGAAGGAAGGTATTATATAAATTCAAGTTCTTTTTCTTTTCATTCTTTTTTCTCATTGAAGAATGACCTGCCCCCAACCCCTACCCAAGAAAGAAAAAGCAAACAAAGACTAGTGGGTGGATGATAGTTGCAACTTAATGGCTGCGGGGAGAGAGGTGGGTATGGAGAAGGAAAACAAGTAGTTGAAGGATGCAGGTGATCAAGAGACCAGCTCACTTAATGGGCTTCTTGGCCATGGCAACTGCTTCAACAAAGTTTGTCTACCTAGCCACACAGCCCATAAGAGAAAAAGCGATGGAGAGGCCAGTTCCTCTCACCCAGGGAATATCTAGATTGAATGTCCCTTTCACTACTAGCACCTTGTTGACGTGGCTCTTGCCACTTGCCATCAGACATTCAGCTTTTAACTTGAATAAAGTACTTTGTCGGGGAAGCACTGAAATCCTCATCCCTGGAGCAGGCCTGGATTTGGAAAGCTCTAAGGGTGTTAGCAGACAAAGCCATTACCTGTAAGGGAGCATCTTAGATGGTAAGGCTGAACATCCATTGGTCACATGTTTATCACAAGAGAAGTAAAAATTCCCTAGCTTGAGTTCCACTGGCCCAGTTTGGCATTGTCAGGGGACAGTAAATGAGAAGCTGATGGCTTTCATGGCAATCAGCGCAGGGATTGTTTAAAAAATCAATTCATTTAGTGACTATAGTTGGGGAAAATCCCTTTTAGGCAACAAGTGCAGTGTAACCTTTCATTCGGCCTATTTGGAGATGATGTGAATCATCTTACTTAGGCATGATTTTGATCACATCATGCTACTTTCCTTCTAAAGTTACAACACTGCATCCACTCCTCACTTATCCATGTGGTTAGATTCCAAAGGCCAGGCCATTCTGTGAAGATTGGTGTTACACAAAAATGTTGGCTGATCATATCAGTTTTTAAAGTGGAAGATGACTACATCATTGCATAACCGCCAAATCAAGTGGACCCATAACGTAAACCCTCACAGCCAGTGTTACTCTCCTCTCATACTCGGTGTTCTTCACTGCAGACATTCACCAATAATGTGTAAGAAGGTCACAAAGTAGGGTTTTTTATTATTGTTGTAAATACGAAATGGCAGATACGAGATAAACAATAAGTGAGGAATAATTTCCAGCCGTGTCTCAGATTCATGAGAGATTCTTGATCATTGTCTCTCAATAAGATACAACCCCTCACCCCCATGTCACCCTTTACCTCATGTTAGCCACACTTCAACTTTCATAACCACTGGAATTCATTCAATAAATATTTGATAGGTCCTATTAAGCACCAAAGATGATCGTAGGTTGTGTAGACATACCATGAACACTCTATGACATTTCCAGAAGATGCCTCAGCTGGCTGGGCGTGGGCTTGATTGAACCTCTCACACCTTCTTGGGGGTCTGTGTTCTCCTGCACAAGATTCATAAGATGGACCAGACCTCAAAAAAATATGAGATTTTCCTACAGACTCAATCAAGCATGCTTACCCTTCCAGCTGGTAAGTCTTCTACATCAACTCAAGCTGCTTTAGGAATGCCATCTACCTAAACGTCCTCTACCTTTTCTTCAATAAATAGTAGCCCACCTTCTTTCTTCAGAATAGTGTCAGAAACCAGCCCTTTCAAGTCTTCCCAGAAAACCTTCTCTGCCTCCTGGTGTCCATGGCCACCCTTCAACAGCTCTGCAGAAGGCAGGAGGAAAGACTCTGTCGCTCCTTAAGAGAAGAGAGGACACATTGGCAAAAAGAGAAACACTTTTATCAGAAGGCTTCTCTGCACCAGGTTTCACTACAAATAGGAAAAAGGAGATGGACAAGAGATAGCGAGAGCCAGCGAGGGACATTCTCAGCAGGTCTATCAGTGCAAGTTATCATTTGTTGTACATCTACTATATGCCAGGCAATACACAAAGCACTCCATACCAAATATATCCCATGGTATTTCTCCAAAGATGTCTGATAGGTAGAGATTGATAGCTGCCATCAAGTCAAGTCTGATTCATGGTGACCTATGTACAACAGAACAGTCTTGGCTGATCCCGCATCATCCCCACAATCACCAGTGTTTGAGTCTGACTTTGTGACTATTGTGCCAGTCAATCTCATGGAAGGTATCCCTTGACTTCACTGGCCCTTTGCCTCCCCGACTGTGATGTTCTCCTCAAGCAATTGATCTCTCCTGATAATATGTTCAAAGAAAATGTTTTGGGCAATGTTCTGCTGTGACCCATAAGATTTCCATTGGCTAAGTTTTAGAAGTGCATTCCATTTCTCCCTAGTTTTTCTTAGCCTAGAAACTCCAGGGAAACCTATCCACCACGAGTGGTCCTGATGAGATTTAAAATGCTGGTGTTATAACTCCTAGCACCATAGCAACATGCAAGACTCCACAGTACTACAAACTGGCCATGTGTGCTAGAAATTAGGTATTATTATTTCTCCACAGAGAGGAAGAAACTGAGGCACGGTGGAGAAAACTATTGCCCAATATCCTCATTTCCTCATTTACCCAAGCACCTCTGTTCCTGCTGTGGGAGAGTTTAGATATTGTCCACAAAGTGGATCCTTGCTATAGACTCTGCTTTGGAGGAGAATCTGGGTCACAAATTGGTAGGATTCAGTAAGATAATGTATGTGAAATGCATCACATGCTGGCCTGAATTCTAATTCTTCATAAATGGTGGCCCCTCCTGCTACTGATGTTAAGCTATTATTTTCATTAGTACTAATTCCTGCCTCTGGAGGTCTGAGGAAGTGCATTACAGATGACAGAGTGGAAAGTCTGGCCCAGTAATGTAGGTCCCTTATCCCCCTCCATGTGTGCTTGTTGTTCATTCTTGAAGATTCTGTCTGAACCCAGTGTCCTCTGAGTTTCTAGAATAGCCCTTGCAGAAGCCGATATAACACTCAAGCACTGCTCTGGGCCATGACTCAGAGAATGCAGAGTATGTGTGTATGGGGTGGGGTGTGGGGGCAGGTGTGGAGGTGTGCTAGTTTGCAAAGCAGCTTTCTAAAACTGGATCTTGACACTTATCAAGGGTAACAGCACAGCCTCCTAGGTTGGAAGTCAGTCGTGTGGTCTGACGATCCCTCTCTCTCTCATGCCTAGTCACGTCAAGTCAAGCTCTCTTCAGTCTGGGGTGTATGGCCCATCATGCTGGTCCTTGTGGGGAGATGAGAAGGGAATAAATACAGGGAGTCTTTTGAGTTCGTTCGAGTACGGCATCTGAGCTGCATCAACTTCTATTTTTTATTCATCACTGTCTGTACCAGGCACAGGTCAGGTTACTCTGCCCTAATCACTTCTAATTTTTACTTTCAATTTAGATGCGGTAACTGCAAGGGAGGTTTCATCATTTCCACTTTCCAAGTGAGAAAACTCTTCATAGAAAAGTCATTATCAGTCTCCCAAGTATTCCCATCCCAAGATTCTGCTTTTCTCCATTGCCTCCTTAGAGCTGCCCAACTAAGGTACAAGTTGCATTAGTCTTTATGGGTTCCCAAGCATGCTCTCTTATAGTGTTTCTTTCACTCTCAGAAAAGATACTGAAGAAAGCGTTCCCTTTCTCCACTGGGTAGTTGATTAAATACAGACTTAGAAAGGCTAAGTAATTTGCCCCCTTCAACTAGCAGGTCAGGATTTGACACACTTGTCGAGCAAAACTACCACTCAATGTCTTGTAAACACAGCCAAGGAAAGGACCACTCCAGCGCGGGGGAGATAGGAGTACAATGAGAGTGATGGCACTGGGAAAGATCTCCAGCAGCAAAGTGGTTTCCAAGAGCAGGGAAGGAAGCAAGGAGAGCCGGGGCTGGGTTAGGGATGGTTGAGTGGGTTTTGAGAGAGCTGACTGGAAAGGAAACATGAGGGGAGTTGAGGAAGACCCTGATGCTGTTCTTGAGGAGACTCGCTCTTCAGTAATAAATTTGGAGGGAGAAGAGGCAATCAGGGGCTAATACGCAAGAGAAATTACTTCTGTTGGAAAAAAAAACAACTAAGTAGAGTTACAGGTCAAATTTTATATGAATGTATGAATGAGTGTGGTTTGGGTATTTAGTTAGTTTCAACCAGCAAGGAAAGCTCTAGAATGCCCATCACCACTATTGGAATTTAGAAGAAAATCTTTACTTTTTTTCAGAAGGAAGGTAGACACAGGATAAAGTTTACAAAACCAGCCCATTTGGATCTCCTTCCATACATTCATCTATTCACCTCTTCTTCCTCTTCTTCTTTTCATTCAGTAAACATTTAAGTATGTAGGCTCATAATGAGATCCCAGTATGAAAAGCACAGCAAGCAGATTCTCTATCCTCAAGAAGCCAGCCCATAGCATAGAGTGTATACTCTAGGAAGTCAGATGATAAATAGGTAAATGCAATGACTCGAATTCGATCTTGCAAGTCAGGCTAGACCAGAGGAGGTACACTGGCATAGATAGGAACTGAAAATACAGGGAATCCAGGGCGGATGATCCCTACAGGACCAGTGGTGTGAGGGGCGAAACAGGGAGGGTAAAGGGGGAATGGGTAGGAAAGAGGGAACTGATTACAAGGAATTATATGTGACCTCCTCCCTGGGGGACAGACAACTGAAAAGTGGGTGAAGGGAGACGTCGGACAGGACAAGATATGACAAAATACCAATTTATAAACTATCAAGGGCTCATGAGGGAGGGGAGAGCGGGGAGGGAGGGGAAAATGAAGACCTAATGTTGGGGGTTTAAGTGGAGAGAAAATGTTTTGAGAAATGATGTACAAATGCGCTTTACACAATTGATGTGTGTATGGATTGGGATAAAAGTTGTATGAGCCCCTAATAAAATGTTAAAAAATAAATAAAATGTTAAAAAAAACAAAGAAGAAAGTGCAATGTACAAGCACATGCAGGTCAAACGATGGTGTGATGAGAGATTTCGTCAACTTTGCCAAGGATATATGTGAGGAAAGTTACATTCAGGGAGGCATTTTCAAAATGGTAGCTACTTCAGCTGGTTTTGAGGGATAGACGTCTTTATCAGGAGGGCAAAGAAGTGAAGGGACTTCCAGTCACGGAGGTATGCAGTTCCAAGGAGCCCAGGTAATAGAGAACATGGTACACATGGTCATTGGGTAAAGCCACACAAGAGGGCAGATGGGATTTGAGGCCGATGAGGTGGCATGGTAACATAGTGCTTGTGAGTTGGGCTGTGATCCGAAAGGTCAGCAGTTCAAAATCACCAGCTGCTCCTCAGGAGAAACATGGCACTTTCTACTTTAGTAAAGAGTTACAGTCTTGGAAACTCCTAGGAGAGTTAGTCTACCCTGTCCTTATACGGTCACTATGAGTCAGCATCGATTTGATGGTAGTGAGTGAGAGGTGACATGGGCCCCATCACCATGGGTCTTAAGTCTTTATGTCCGATTCTAATGGAACCTCTACACCATTGGTTCTCAACCTTCCTAATGCCACGGCCCTTTAATACAGTTCCTCGTGTTGTGTTGACCCCTCACCCATGAAATTATTTTCATTGCTACTTCATCACTGTCATTTTGCTACTGTGATGAATTGGTTGAGCCTTGTGGTGGAAGGCTCATTCGTCCCCCAAAGGGGATGCGACCCCCAGGTTGAGAACCGCTGCTCTACACAGTCATATCAATGACTTGCAAGGTGGGTGCTGTAAGCTGCAGCTTGAGTGAAAAGGTCTAATAAAGTGAAAAGGAAGGTTGAGCAAGCATGGTGGGAAGAGTGACAAGCATGGGGAGCAGGGATCTGGAGAAATGATGGTCTTGGCAGAGGGTTAGGTCTGGTGTCAGGAAAGTCAAAGAACTGGAGATGGGAGTGGTTTCCTGAAATAGAATGAAGGAGAAATTGAAGGGAGTTGAGCAGATGGAAAAACTGAATATTGTACTGTTATGTCTCTAGAGTGCGGTCGGAGACTTGGAAGTGACCAACGTCTTTCATACATAGTGAGAATGGCCTGAAAACTGGATCAACTCAGAGGTGGTACAGTTGGTGGGGAGGGTCATAAATCGTCAGATCAGAGCAAGTTTTGCATGGGGTTAAAAAGAACAATGTTCTATAAATGTAGGAGAAGTCAGGAACTTGTCCCTACTAAGTCCTCACCTGTGGCCAAGGACTGTGGGAGAAGGACTGGGTCTCCTTTCACGATGGTTGTAGGAGATGGTCCATACCTCAGAAAGTGGTAAAGAGGTTTGCTAAGGAGGCTGAATGTTAAGGCAATGACTTGAAAATGAAGTGAGGGTTTCAGAGGGTGCTGTGGAGAGAGCTAAAAGGGAAAAATGGCCAATTCTACCTTCCTGAGATCTCTCTTTGGCTGTTCAGCCCATTCTAGTGATGCATAGTCAACTTGAAGTGCTGGTGAATGAACACCTTAGGAACAGCCTTCAGCTAATAGTGATGGGATGTCGAGTACAAAAACCTCAGTGCTGTACACTGATTGCAGAGGTCCCCTGAGGGATGCAGCTCCAACTGCCCATGGTGGTTACTGGTTTGAAAACACACCCATCATCAACTGTCTTCTCTTCCCTGTTTCATTTCACCACTACAGGACTAGTATATTCTGGGATGGCCCCTCCCCAAATTAACTCTTCATATTCAACTGCTCATCTCAGAGTTAGCTTCTGGGAAAACCCAAGCTAAGACAGATCGGTAGCAGGGAAAATCTAAGTCTAGAGGGAAGAAGGGTCAGATGACACAAAGATACAACTATCTGAGGAAACCAGTGCCCAGATGTCTTACATTTGGAATGGCCCTCTATAATGGAAGGTGAGAAATACCAATGGACATAACTGAACAGACCGTCTACACAGTGTTGTCTGGGTGCCAGAAACAGCTGGTGTTTTCAGATGTTCCCAGGGGTTAATGGTCATCGCCACTGCTTCCCAATCAATCTGAATCAGAAGTGTAGCTATGCAGCGCTTTTCGGGGTCTGAACTTGTACTTGAATTAATAATAAGTCAATGAGAAAGTCCCTGAAGTCTTGTTCCAGTGGATTATTTCTATATGCGCCTTGGGGCCAGGGGCCAGATGCAAACAGAGAAATACTATTTTTAATGATGGCAAGGAACAGAGGTGACAGCCTGGAAGAAGCTGCAGTTCAAGGATAGCACGTACAGTGGCATTTTCTAAACAGCTACAGGACAGAATGTACTCTCTCTTCGGGAGGTAAAAGCAAGTTATGGAAGATTAGGCACAAAGCTCGAGCAGGGCTTTTTGAAAATGACATCTCAGAAAACCCTCAGAAGACCCTAAGTTAACAGATTTTTCAGTCTCCCACAATATTGTCGTTGAGGGGTAGATGTGGTGGGGATTCATGTGAAATTTTTGAAGTGTACCTTTCAGGTTTGAACTTTGCCTTAAATTGTGAATACCATTTATAATCAGTGGTCATGATTTAGCCATGGGCAGAGAGGCATTCTTTCTTCTATCGGAAAATACTGGTTTGAACATGATCTTGGGCAATACTAGCGCAGCATCTGAATTCTGAGTCCTCTCTGGCCTGTAGTAATAGGGTTTGCAGCATGCATTTGGGGCTGACTACATGAAGACAAGGTTTTCCCTCGCAAAAGCCATCCACTTACTACATGACAAACCATATAAAGTTACTTTTTAAAGGTATGTATCTGTGGGGTTACAAACTAGTAAGACAAATAGGAACAGCAGAAGAGCTTCCTTCTTACCAAACCAAGAGCAGAGATTAGATTATTTTCTTATCCCTACTGCCATTGAATCCATTCTGATTCATAGCAACCCTGAATCACGTTCCAAAGCTGCACATTTTTACAGGAACAGACAGTCTCACCTTTCTCCCTCAAAGACGCTGGGGAGGTTCAAACTGCTGGTCTGGTGTTTAGTTGTCTAATGCTTCATCGACAGAGCCACCAGGGCTCCTTATATTTCCTTCTAAATCCCCTACAATAGTATCCGATTGGATATTGGTAGTAAAATTGCATTTCACTATTTCTACATTGGAGACCACAAAAAACAGAGAAGGGAGTGGTTGGTGATTTCCATTTTTGTTTACTGTATGTTTGCCACTCCCACTACAAGTAGAAGAGTAACCTCATGATCAGAGGCAGAGGGAATTTAAAAAAAGGGTGAACATCAATAGAGGTGCTTCAATCTTTTAAAGATATGAGCAAGGTGCCTGGCAACCATTACCAACTACCTCTGACCAGGGACACAATAGAAGGCACAAGATAGAAATGGAGAAAAACGTAGAACCAAACTCAGTTTCTGAAAAAAAGACAGACTTACTAAATTGTTCGACAAGAGGACCCCAAGGCTATCATCTGAGATGCTCTTTGAACTCAGAACTGAAGCCACTTCCAGCGGTTTACCTTTTCGCCAGACAGTAGTTTGGCTCATGGCATAAAAATGATCACTTATGAGTAATGTGTTCCTTTAAATCATCACCTCTATGAAACTAAACAGTTAACATTTATCCTAAAGCAAAGATGGGAAGGTAAGAAGGGGCTGGGAAGCTACATTAATGGAAAGTAAACAGGCAGAATAGAAATAATGTGAATGCTAACACATTGTCAAAAATATAATTAATGTCACTGGACAATATGTATTAAAAAATAAAAACTCTTATTTAATGTAGTCCTGAAAGTCTTAACCAAAGCTACAAGACATCGAAAGATATTAAAGGCATCTATATCGGCACAAAAGAAACCAAACTCTCTCTATTTGCAGATGCTATAATCCTGTATATAGAAATCCTCAAAGATTAAATTAAAAATTGCTAAAATTAAAAATTTGGCAATGTAGCAGGATGTAAGATCAACATACAGAAGTTGGATTCTTGCATATTACAGAAGAAGACACCATAAGGTATTTAAAAGAATGATATCATTTGTAATAGCTACACAAAATATAAGATATTTAGGGATAAATCTTATACAAAGAAAAAAATTATAAAATTATAAAAATCTTCCACTAAAAATTAAAACAAGACAAAACAAAACAAACGGAACAGAAAGATGAAATATAGTGAAATTGTCAGAATTCCCCCAAACACTATAAATTAAATGCAAATCCGATTAAAATCCAAGCACAATTCTTCAAAGAAATGGAAAAGCTAATAACCAACATTATATGGAAAGGAAAGAAGGAAACACAGGATCAACAAAACACTATTAGAAAACAAAGTAGGAGGCCTTTCATGCCCAGATTTTAAAACTTACCATATAGCCATGGTAATCAAACCACTTGGAATTGGTACAACAATAGACTTGAAGACCAATGGGTTAGAATTGAGAATATAGGAATACAACCAAGTACCTACAGACAAAGAACTAAAACATACTAAATAGGGGAAGAGATAACATTTTCAATAAATGGTGCTGGAAAAATTGGATCTGCACCTGCAAAAGAATGACATAAGACCTCATACCATGTACAAAATAACTCAAGCTGGATTAAAAACTATAAACTCTAGAACCATGAAGACTATCAATGAAAAAATAGGGACAAACTTAAAGGATACTAATAGAAGGCATAAATATAATACCAAACATAATGAAAAATGCCCACACTATAGAGGACAAAATAGAGGACTTGGACCTTCTAAAAAGACAACATTTATGCACATCAAAAAGCATGTATGCGCATCATAAAATTCTCAAAAGAGAACCCACAGACTGGAAAAATTTTTTAGCAATGATATATCAAATAAAAGGCTAATTTCAAAATTCTACAGAAAACTACAACACCTAATGAATACAACACTAGGAATATGTTTCTACCCAACCCTCGGTGAACCACACCATGGACTAAGCACCATGAGGATCTTGGACGCTGACTTTGCAGGCAGCATGGCATAGCCCAGGGGCTACACCAGAAGGACATAACATAGAGGCCAGGCTAACTAAACTGAGCCCTGTCTCGAAGTTGCCTGCACCCTTGGACTGAGGGCTGGGATACTCGGATGGGAGAGGAAGCAGAGTGGCTGCCTCAGCGCTGTGGGAGTGGTGGTCATTTGACCTTGGGGGGAACCCCCTGCTTGGTGGTTGTCCATTGGAAAGGGACCCAAGAATCACCATATACTTATAGTACCTGATGCCTCCCTCACAGTCACATGACAGGTTTGATCTGTTGGGCAGGGGTCTTAACCTGGAAGACTTAATCAGGAAGCTTCCCCCTGGCACCAATCCTCATACTTAGGGCAAACACAGCTCCATCGAATGGGAGATGGAACTGCCTAGGGCAACAACACATGGGTTGTGGCTCATGGTGGACCTGTACTCACATGGACTCCTCATAATGACAGTATCTAGAGTGCTATGACACTGGGAAAATTGACCATGTTATCTTATACCCCAGGGGCATGATTGACAATGTACTTTTTTTGTTTCAATGGGTTTTGTTTTCCTGTTTTCAGATTTTTTTTTTCTTTTTGCTGGTTGGTTTGTTGGTGTAGTTTGTTTTATGGGGTTCTGATTTTGTCAAAATATGACTGCCAGAAATAAACCTGAGTTGTGCACATCCCATGGACAAAAAGATGGATTCTGGGCTCCCACTTAACTCTAGCTCCAACCCAAGAACAGTTCGTTCATATAACATGACCCTGCTTGATACTTACTTTCATGAAATAATCACGAAGTTAAGCATGCTACAGCAAAGTGTGGTGAAGAGAGCAGATGGTATCTGGCTATCAAACAGAATGGTGTCTGGCTCTTAAAGGCTTGTATTCAAACAAGTAGCCATCTAAGTGAGGAATCAACTAAGCCCACATGGAAGAAGCACACCTGCTTGTGTGATCCAAAGATGAGAATAACAAAATTCAAATACAACAAAGGGAAAAGTACCAGAGCTTAAACCACGAACACCCAGTTTGTGGAAGCATAGTGAGAGCCCAAAACCCATCTGCAGAGTTTCTAGTCGGATTAAGCCTCTGGCAGATCCCCTCTAGCCACTGACAAGGGTCGCAAACAGCTTTACTATCAGACAGAGATCATTGTAATCTTGATTATGCTGGATTGAATGAACTTGATACTTGGTCAGTTGACTTCCCTCTTGACCCAACCTGAAATTGTTCTAGGTGCAAGTATTTCTTGCTTGTTTCACGACAAAAATTGTTTCCCTGGCTTTTAAAATACTGATGGTGGTCTTTTATTTCTTACTCATTATTTGTATTTTTACCTATATTATTATTATTTATTCTTACCACTTATTTTTCTTTTTATTGTTTCAGTTGGGTTTTCTAGTTGGTGAAGCACAGCAGAAGTAGATGCATAGAGATAATAACTGATGCAAGGGTTTAAAGTGGATGTAGGAGTGGGAGGTGGGAGATAGGGAGGGGGAGGGAATTTGCGGAGCAAACAATGAAGGCAGGAGGGAGGAGGGAACACTAGAACTGATTGTGATTACACAACTCATTTTAAAAGGGATTTAATCATGAAAAAAATAAAAGATAATGTTCTAAAATTGATTGTGAAATGATTGTTCAATTCTTCTTGATATGATTGAATGATATGTTATGTGGATTATATGCCAATTAAACTGTATAAATAAATAGCAAAAGCAGTGCCTCAAGAAGACAGAAAACTACAAATAACCCAATAAAAAATGGACACAGGACACAAATAGGCAATTTCCTAAAGATGACATCCAGGTGGCCAACAGTCATATGAAGTAATGTTGAGATTCCTTAGCCGTAAGGGAACTACAAATTAAAACGACAATGTCATACTACCTCATACGGACACTCTTGGCAAAAAAAAATATTTTTTCAAGAAAATCATAAATGCTGGGGAGGATGTGGAGAGATTGTAATGCTCATACATTGCTTGAGGAATTGCAGAATTGTACAACCACTAAGGAAATCAATGTGGCACGTCTTTAAACGAGTGCAAATCCAAATACCTTATGGTCATGCAGTCTCTCTACTTGGCATATACCCTAAAGAAATGAAGAACAAAACATGAACAGACATACACACCCATGGTTATTGCAGTAATTTCTAGGACAGCAAAAAGATGGAAATGATCGAAAGCTCAGATGTCAGAGGACTAGAAAAACAAACTGCTATATCCATACAATGGGTTATTATGCATCCTTAAAAAACGATGACAAATCTATCAAACACCTTTAAGACATGGACAAAATTAGAGATTGTTATGCTTAGCAAAGTTAGTCAATCACATAAAGGTAAATATTTTATGACACCATTATTATAAAGGAGCCCTGGTGGCAGAGTGGTTGCCAGTTGGGCTGCTAACTGCAAGAGCAGCAGTTAAAAACCACCAATCAGCTCTGTGGGAGACAGAGGAGGCTTTCTACTCTTGTAAAGAGCTACCATCTCAGAAACCCGTAGGGGCAGTTCCACCCTGTCCTATAGGGTCGCTCTGAGTTGGCATTGACTTGATAGCAGTGCCTTTCAGTTTACTATTATATTATAGAGGGAAAAAAGAAAAATAATTTTCACTGCAAAGGACAAGACTTAGAAGATTGATGAGGTGGGGGAGGGGGAGGAAGCGACATGGGACAGAAAAGTAAGGAGGAAGAGAAAGTGGGGAAAAAGAAAAGAACCACAAAAACGGGGGTTCAATGGGAAACTGTTCCTGATTTCATGAAGATGGTATGTAGAACTACATAGAATATGTTTTCTTGGTATGTATTATATTCCACAACAAAAGGGGAAAATAAACATATAAATAAATAAAAACAAAAGCCATAAATAAGGTGAAAAAAAGAATTTTCAATGCGAGGGAGAAGGGTCACAGCTTCCAAAACCCTCTACCCTCCTTACCTCTGTGATCTCCACATTGGTCTGATGGCTGTTAAAGGAGGAACAGGAAAATTGAAACACACTTGGATTCTTTTGTGACTTACAAATTGGTTTCAAACAAACCAACAGCTAAACCCCAAACTCGTTACCATACAATCTGACTCACTGGACCTTATAGGATAGAAGAGCATTGCCTCTGTGTGTTTCTGAGACTGCAACTATTCACAGCGGTCGAAAGTCTCATCTTAAGCAGAACGGCTGGTGGTTTCCAACTGCTGACCTTGTAGTTATCACGCCAATGCCTAAGCCACCACTCCACCAGGCTCTCCTATTTATGTAAGTCTGTTGAGGAATTGTTCAATGGGAACCTGATTTGTTGTGTAAACTTCAACCCAAAACACAATAAAATACTATGTAATACAAAAATATATAGGTTAAAAACCCAGGTAAAATTTGCATGGCATGAACCAGCTAGAATAGGGACAATAGTAAGAAAGTAACCCATGTCACTTACTGGTGACTATGTCTAGAAACTGTGAAAGGCAAACCAGTTGTGCTGGGTATCTTTTCAGTAAAGCTAAAACAAGATATTACTAAAAGAAAAATATCAGCAAATGTACATCTTTGATACTAAGTACTGTTTTCTTGACCTAAGTTCCATTAATGTCCAAGAAGCGCCGGTATCCAATTAGAAGAGAATAAAATGGACCTATTGAGAGGGAAGGGGCTAAGAAGAGGCAAATATAAAGAGTGAGTGAAAGAGGGCTTTGAAATAATCTGATGTATAACGTATAAGACTCTGCATGGGAACACAGTATAAAACACAAATAGAATACGATTTGAATGGATCCTAATAGGTTGGAAACCGTGGTAAAGGATTAAGAGGTAATGTGAGATAAACTCCACTGCTGTCAAGTTCATCCCCATTGAGAGAGATCCTCTAGGGCAGAGTAGAACTGCGCCTGTGGGGTTCTGAGACTGGAAAGCCTTCAAGAAGCACATTCCTTCATGCTTCTCCCATGGAGCAGCTGCCATGGTTAAGCATTTGTAGCCCAATGCTTAACCTGCTGCTCCACTAGGCCTCCTTTTAAATGTGAGATAGCTAGGAGACTTTTAATGTGTGGATTTTGCTTTCATAAAATTATCGTCTTGTTTTTCACTTCTGATAAACAGTAGTTAGGTTTTAAAAAAAATTCCACGAGAGACGATTATGCCCTTTAAAAGAACTGTATTGTCTTTGCTCAAAGGAGACCTTGAAACACATGTAATGTATCAGATAAATATGTCTTTAAGCAGATGCACCATAAAACTGCTAGAGGATGTCTGTGCAGAACAGGTGAAGTAGTCGATTTGCAAGTGCAGAGTTAATAACTCACCCTTTCTGTGGTTAGCTGTCATTCATGTTCCATTTCCCCATGTCCATGAGCTGCTCTTCTTGTAAGTATGAGGGAACAGAGACCTTCTATATGGATCTCCAGAAAAGGATGACATGCAAATGGCGCTCACTCTGAGAGCCTGAGTTTGAGATGCAGCTAGTTGGCCCATCCTTCAGCTGAGACCATAGTCTAGGCTGGGCCAGACTACTGTGTCTTCTGCTTAAGGACCTTTATGTGAGGATGCCAAGGGACTTGGCTGTCCACTCCACTGGGGAAGAGGAATGATAACAACAGGAGAAGTCCCCTGCTGTCCTTTCAGCTCGCTACATGGTGAGGTGGGCCATTTCCAAGTCAGTGGGGAAAAAGAGTTCTATAACCTGATGATTTCAAATTGGGACCTGAGAGATGTTGATGCGGAGCCCCCCGACAACCCCCCAAACCTGCTTACTACTGACCAGAGACAAATGATAGGGCGGCAACTGGAACCCTACAACTTTATTCTATACCCCTAAAGCCAGCCCCTGCACATCGAATTCACATTTTACAGATTTTAAGCTATGGGCTGAATGCTTTGGTTTTTGTGTTTTTAATGGAATGAATGTTTTTTAAAAAGATGAAGTTCAAAATTAGCTTATGCCTATGTATGATACATATGACATATCAATGCGGTCTAGTGTTAAGAAAAGGCTGTACATTTAAAGGCATCGTTGCCTAAACTGGATCCCTTTGACCACTTTTTTTGTGGCCTGAGGTAAAAATGGCAGGGAGGTGTGTGGCCTCTGGCTTCATGAAAGAGACAGAATCACCAGCAGCCTTAACTTGAAGCAGAGTTCTATGAAGTGGTGCTCCACATACCTGCTGTCTTCAACTTTTTTGTCCCGTCTGAGAGCAGCCAGTCTTTTCATGGCGCCCTCTGCTTTGTTCCTGGCGTCTATGCTTTGTTGCAATGGCCACACACCACTCACAGATCTACCCCTGCTTATAAGGTGTTTCAGGGACGTTAATGAGCGGTGAACCGGGATCAAAAATAACTCTGGGTCCAATTCTTTGATCAGAACAACCTCTTCTCAGCTATTCATGTAGGCTGACCTTCTTTGATGATCAGCCCCTGAGCCTTCTGGGGCTCCTTGCCAGGCTTCGGTCAGTTACGCTTGGGCAAGTGTTACAAAGTTCTTTGGTTCCATCCACCGAACAAGTGCCCAGAGGCTCTTCATTTTGCCAGAAAGCCTCCTGACCGAAAGTACCCTCTTTCTCACTCTGTGGGCTGGGAAGCCCACTGAGCCCTCTGCTGCTTGCCTCCTGGTCCTGCTGTCTCCACCTGGTGCCCTGTCTCTGCTTCTCCCCATCTCAGTCTTTGGTGTTACAGCTCTCTGTCTTCTGGGCCCAGAAGTCTCCCTGCACAGGAACCCTGGGCCAAAGGGTGTGCTCTGCTCCCATCTCTTCTTCTCAATGGTAATCAGGTCCCCTACCTTTCATCTCTGGCATAGGTCATTGTAAACTTAGCTGGATGGCACACCTGACCAATCCTTTCTGAGTTCCTTGTGATGTGCATGGTCCATACAGTGCAGGGGTTCATTCTTATTTGGATAGTCCCACTTAATCATTAGGTGGGAATGACAAGATCATGACTAGAAAGGCCATATAAAAGTGATCCACCACACCACACCTGATTATACCATTTCTCTCAATAGTGGCAGCTAGACAATGTAGCAATGGTGGCCTTGTGTTCAAAGTGCTCTTTCAATGGATAATGAAACCCAACTAATGATTACCATGAGGGGCCACGTGGTTTGGAAAAGCACGAAGACACGGTCAGGCATGCAGGCCCAGCATTTGCTAAAAGTGGCAGGGGAAACAGACTTATTCTCTCATGAATGTGTTACTTCTGCCAACCCTAACTCACGCATTGCACGGCTTGGTGCTATCACGCACCCAGGGCTCAAGCCAGAAATCTGGGAGTCATTATCTTCCATTTCTCACTGGCGCTCCCTCTCCACACCAAATACAGCGCCACATCCCACTGATGCTGGCTCTACCACACAGCTTTTGGCTAGCCCTAGAACCACTATTCTTGTCCGATCCTCCAGCTAAGCCCTCTCTCTGGCAGCCTTGGAAGAAATTCTAGTGGCTTCTCTATTGCTACTTGTGTGTCAGATAGTTGAGTCTCTACCCAGTGGAGCCAAAGTGATATTTTAAAAGGAAACAGTGGATTCGTTTTTTACTCTCCTATTCCATATATGCCAATAGCACCCCATCTTTCCCAGAAAAAAAAAATCTAGACTACTTTCCATGGTCTAGAGCAGCAAGTCTCAACCTGTGGGTCATGACCCCTTTGGGGGTTGAACGTCCCTTTCACAGGGGTCACGTGATTCATCACGGCAGCAAAATGACAGTGATGAAGTAGCAATGAGAATACTTTTATGGTTGGGGGTCACCACCACAGGAGGAACTGTATGAAAAGGTCGCAGCATGAGGCACGTTGAGAACCACGGGTCTCGACAAAGAGTTGACTCACTTTTTGTTGGTAAGGGGTCAGTGAGTCAATCGTTCTGCCATGCCGGGCCTTCCGTGTCTGCTACATGACCCCACGTTGTGGCGCAAAAGTCATCACAGATTGTCGAAGGGGGCTTCAGAACACATCGTTGAGACATGAGATGAAGAGATCAAGGAATTTCCCCTTGAACTTTGTGAGGCTCCTCGGCACGTGCATGCATGACTGTGGCTGTGTTTTGATAACTCTTTATTTCCCAAAACCAAAAAGGCCAGCTTCCACTTGCAGACCAGTTTGCCAAGTCGCAGACAACCCCTTGTGACCTAGCTCCAGCCCATTTCTCTCTATTATTATTTTTTTTCACACTGCCCAGCCACTGCCAAAATACTCTTTTCCCATGTCTTCACATAGGCTAGCTCTTTCTCCACCACCATCCTGCCTGGCAGTCTCTTCCCGTCCTGGGATCACAGCCGACATGTCACCCTCTCATGGAAAGTTTCCCTGAGTCTTCCTACTTCCTCTCTCTTCCTGTTGGAGGTCCCGTTCTTTGCCTTCATGGCTCCTACTAGGCTTTGTAATTAGCCATGCATTTCCTTGTTTCACCTTCTTCTGTCCATCTCCCTCCCCGCACTGTGTTTGAGGAGGGCACCAATCAGGTCCCTTTTGCTCACTGCTCTACCACCACAGTGGGTGCCTAATACAAAGTTAGGGTACAAATATATATTATCTCTAAAATAGCAGCAGTAACATTTGTCTAGAAGATGGTGGTGCCTGGGGCATTGTTCTTACATTTGGTTCTTTCTAGTTACATGGAGTCTTAACTGATGGGGTCATTTTCCCCCTACCAAATCATCCTTTCCTTCAAGTGCTGTCCCTGTGGCCAGTGATCCATCACTTCAAACAGAATACTCAGGCTATGTGGATTGTGCATTTGCAATCTGAGTTAGACATTAAAGAAGTACGCTTTTCTTTTTATAGCAGCTATCTTTTCCTAGTTAAATGAACTCGTTCCCAAATCCATCCTCAAGAGAGAATTGTCAGCAACTGTGGAATGTTGGGCTAGAAGCAAAGGTTAGACTTGGGCTTAGGTTTCTGAATTCTGTTGCTTCTAGAATACATACAAAACCTGGGCTCCTATGCACCTGTGTGTAAGACGTCTTTGGGAGCTCAAGGATGTGTTGATAGAAAGGGGGAAGAAAATAAAGAGAAAGGAAAAAGCACCAGAGTTAATCAGTAAACATCCTGGACACTAACTAGTCCTCCGGGGGCTCCGTCTTTCCAAGACAGTCCTCAGGGTTCATGGGAGACAAGGGGCATGAATCAGAAGAGTCTGGGAATTTATATTCCTCAGGGAGTAGTGATTGTCCTTTGGTGCAAAGGAGCCCTGGTTTCATAGGGGTTACATGGTGGGCTGCTATCCGTAAGGTCAGCAGTTCGAAATCACCAGCTTCTCCTCGAGGGTAAAGAGTGACAGTCTCAGAAATCCACAGGGGCAGTTCTATGCTGCCCTATAGGGCCACCAGGAGTCAGCATCGACTCCATGGTGGTGCACTTATTTGTTTTGCTCCTTGGGTGAGGGAGAGGTATACACACTCTAGTACTCGGCCTCTGACCAAATCACTCTTAGGTCTGACCTCAGATGTCTCTGGAACGTCCCTGTGGATTGAGCCAAAGTTACTACAGTATTATGGTTTGAATTGTATCCTCTGCCCACCCCATCCCCCGCATTCCCCACTGCAAAAGATTTCTTGTGATCCTGATTCCAAGTGCCTGCAAATATGACCTTGTTTGGAAATAGGATCTTTGAAGGCATTCATATTTAGCTTAACACCAGGATACATCAGAGTAAGGTACACAATGAGTAAGAAAGGCCAAAGAAGAGTTCACGTATCTGAATTATGGTGTTGGCAAAGAACATTAAATAAACCACCGATGACCAGAATATTCAACAAAGCTGTCTTGGAAGAATTAGTCAGAATGCTCCCTAGAATCGAGGATGCTGAGACTTTGTCTCGTGTACTTTGAGCATGGGTGCTATCAATGCTATCAGCAGGGAAGAGTCCCTGGAGGACATGATGCTTGGTGCAGCAGAGGGTCAGCGAAAAAGAGGAAGACACACAAGGAGATGGATTGACATATTGTGAGAATGGCGCAGGATCCTTCTGTTGCCCACAGGCTCACGCTAGGTCAGATCTGATCTGACGGCACGTAACCACAATAATAACAACCCCACTTGTGTGCTGCCCTTATCAAAGAGCCAAAGGAACACACACATACAGGGATGACACAGTGCAGCTCTAGCTGGAAGACAAGGAACACCAAGGAATACTAAGGACTGCCCGGGGCTTGCAGAACTGAAGGACGCAAGCAGGATTTTCTCCTTCAGAGACAGGACGGCCCTGCTGACACCCTGTATTGGGAGTCCCAGCCTTCTAAACGGGGAGACAATGCATTTCTGTTGTTATAAGGCACCCACTTTGGGGCATTTCATTGAAGCAGACCTGAAAAACGAATGCAGTTCCCATCCTGGGATCTTTGGAGGGGGAATCTTGTGCTTGACCTCCTTCCCTGCCAGGTGCCCATTCCTCACGCCCCTACTCATTTCCCCAAAGCACTCTTTCCACGAAGTTGCTCGCACTCAAATTCCCAGCTTCTGGGGAACTCAACGTAAGACTGTGGGGATCAGGGCAAATGAAACACTGGCATGCTCTCTATTAATCATCATTTCAATCTTACTTTCTAATGGCTCTAATAGTGGGGTAAATGTTTGTGGGAGGTACAGATCGACTTGTTGGTAAATAAGTCTATCTGAAAAGACTGAAATAACTGCTGCTCAATAATTGCTGAACTCAAAAGAGGGGGAAAGAAAGCTCTAAGAGGTATTTTGCAGCTTACAAGTCAATAAGAAAGCAAAATTCCCTTTGTCAAGACCCATCCTGAGCACATCCTTCCTATATCAAAACATATTGAAGTAATCATCATTAGTAATCATCATTCTGTTAAAAGGATAACTGGTAACATTTTTTTAATGAAGAAATGCCAATCTGTATTAGTCTTACATAAAGGGTTCTCTGAGCAAAGAGGTAATTACAGCTTGACAGATGCCTAAAATAGTCTTGATTCCATGTTTCTTTTTCAATCCAGAGGTGGGAAGATATCACCTCGATGCCTCTCTGAATTGCAGCTTATAAAAGTAGGAAGAATAAAAATTAAATCCATTGAATTGCAATGTTTAGACTATATAAGCCTTTCAACTACCTTTTTTCCCCTCCCCACCTCACTATACCCGACACACATAAAACGTCTGTTTTCTTCTCCAATGCCAAGAGCTAAAATCCCTTCAATATATTGCAAAGGGAGCTACAACTGGTTTCTGCATCATCTAGAACAATGGTTCTTTTCTGTTGTTCTACCTTGCATCAGAAGATCTAAGTTAGACTCTGGGCTCTGCATATTTTGATTGCAGAACTCTGGGAAGATGAGATATTGGTGATTCGGAGGTAGACTCCTCATCTTTCATACCAGAGATTTGGATCTGATTCCTGGCTGCTGCACCTCATACACAGCCACCACGTGTTTGTTAGTGGTGGATTGTGTGCTGCTGGGATGCTGGATAGGTTTCAGTGGGGCTTCCTGACTAAGACAAACTAGAAAGAAAGACCTAGAAACCAGCTTGTGAAAACCATTCAAGAAAATCCCTATGAACTGGTTCGTAGAACTGGGCAGTGTTTCATTCTCTTGTGCATGGGGTTGGGTCAGGGGTTGACTCAAGAACAGCTCCCAATACCACTCTGGGCACAATCCCTCTTGGGGCCTCTAGATGCTAATTCATAGAGTAAAGAAGACCTTTGCTGTGAATTTACTACTTTGTGGAGGCAAACAGAACCCATTACTCTGGACTCATGAAAGACTACATGGTGGGAATTCAGGACAGATAAACCCCTTGGGACCAATAATGTGAGTAGCAATACCAGGAGGGGAAGGGGAAAGTGAGGAGAGAAAGGGAGAACCAATCACCACGATTGACCTATAACCCCCTCCCAGGGGGCCAGACAACTGAAAAGTGGGTGAAGGAAGACATCGGTCAGTGTAAGATCTGGAAAAAAATGATAAATTATCAAGGGTTCATGAGGGAGGGTAGGTGGGTGAAGGGAGGGAATTGAGCTAATACCAAGGGCTCAAGTAGAAAGAAAATGCTTTGAGAATGATGATGGCAACAAACATACAAATGTGCTTGACACAATGGATGGATGGATGGATTGTGATAAGAGCTGTAAGAGGCCCCAGTGAAATGATTTTTTAAAAAGAAAGAAAGACTACGTGGCATGAAAATAATGGCAGCAAGATATTCGATGTTTTCAGTGTATCAAATAGTTCCTATACTGGTGTTTCCCGAAGTGGGCAAAACTGCCCCCTGGTGGCTGGCAGAATGGTCCAGGAGGACTGCAAAAGCAGATAGGGGCACTTATCCTAGATTATGGGTTATAGTACAAACGTTTTTAATTGTCAGAGAGTGCTGAGTCACTTCTTTTTCTGAAAAGGGGGCGGTAGACCTAAAAAGTTCGGGAGCATGCGCTGTGTTCGGTGCCATCCAGTTGGTTCCCACCCCCAGGGGCCTTATGCGCAACAGAACGAATTACTGCCTGGTCCTGCGCCATCCTCACCGTGGTTCCTCTGCCTGAGCTCATGGTTGCAGCCACCGTGTCAATCTCCCTCGTCCAGGGCCTTCCTCTTCTTCCCCTGCCCTCCACTTTATCAAGCACTATGTCCTTCTCCGGGGACTGGTCTTTCCTGAGCACATGCCCAACAAATGTCAGACGAAGTCCTGACATCTCTTGCCTCCAAGGAGCACTCAGGCCTTCCTCTTCCGATAGTGATGGACAATTTATTTTACCGGAAGCTCATTTTTGCCGTTCTTCTTTATTGAAAAAAAAAAAAAGTAAGATTTCACCTAAGCTCATCAGAATGACCAGTTGTTTATGTTTACCTACTAAGTCTGTTAGAGGATTACTCAGTCAAGTGCGACAGGACCCTCAGAAACACTGACTTTTTACAGATCCTTCTTTGAATTCAGAGCCTTTTCATAAAATCTGCAGCCACTGGAGGGTTATGGGAAGTTGGAAAAATGGCTTTGGAATCATGAAGAGCACAAGAGATGAAGCAGTTAAAATAGCAAAGCTGAGGAGAGGACCAGAATATGAGCTGGAGGAGTCCAAATGCCAACAGTGTCTGCGTCTCAGAGACCAGAAAACCCCCAAATTGCCTGCGGCTTTTTACAAGAGGTTCCATTCTGGGACTCTAGAAGCTGCAGGCATCCATAATGACCAGAGTGATAACCATCAAAGCAGAGGTCAGGATCAAACACAACATGACCCATGTAACCACAGCTTGGGGACACTACAGGGAGATAGCCATCTATTCAGATCAAGAGGGTGCTTTATGAAGAACACAACGTGCTACAGGCTTCTTTTATAGTTACTAATATTAATTAAGCGTAGAATAATATTTTAAGTCAGATGTTCAGGGAAAGAGTAGAAAGTGAAGATGAGGTTACTTGGCTAATCTCAATATTCATATAGCAGAAAGCCTGTAGACGATCGTTACTAGACAATAAAAGGTGTGTGGAGCAGTTCGTAAAGCTGAGGTGCCCCTAGGGAGAAAGGGAGCTCTCTCTACTCCCATCAGGAATGACGGTCTTGGAAATTCACTGACACAGTTCTCCTCTGTCTAACAGGGTCTCTAGGAGTCGAAATCGACTCCATGGCCGTGAGGTTGGTTTCTTTTCTGGAGAGAGGACTGGGCTATCAGATGAAGGTATTAATCTAAAGAAAACCCAAACAAGATACCAGATAACTCCCAAATCCACTACCATCGAATCAGTGCCGACTCATGCCCACCTTTTTGAGACAGAGGACAACTGTGCTATAGGGTTCCCAAGATTCCACTTTCACAGGAGCAGATTGCCTCATCGTTCTCCCTTGGGGAAGCTGGTGTGTGTGAACTGATGACCTTGAGGTTAGCAGCCAATGCTTAATCCACTGTGCCACACAATAGCACTGGAGCACAAATGCATTTTTTTATTGCTGAAAGTTGCACATACACTTAATTATATACCCTAGAGCTCATGGTTTCAATATTATATTTCTCACACATGCTCCATAGGGTTTCCAAATATAGTGTGACAATTTGATATTGACACAATGAGCTCTAGGATACATAATTAAGTAGAAAAAAAGCCAAGTTAGTGCAAGCTTGTTTAGTAAACTATGAATAGAGAGGGACTGGGGGGTGTGCTCACAGTAAACATTGGAATAAAGAAATAAAAATAGACACTGTTCATGTAGCCATGATGAAACATACAACTTTCCACTAATTCCTAAATGCTTCCTCCACCCCCTACCCCCCACTATCATGATCCCAATTCTACCTTACAAATCCGGCTAGACCAGAGCATGTACATTGGTACAGATAAGAACTGGAAACACAGGGAATCCAGGACAGATAAACCCTTCAGGACCAATAATGACAGTAGTGATACCAGGAGGGGGAGGGGAAGGTGGGGTAGAAAGGGGGAACCGATCACAAGAATCTACCCCCCTACCTGGGAGACAGACAACAGAAAAGTGGGTAAAGGGAGACATCAGACA
>NW_022103951.1:16065363-16116300 GCF_000313985.2 Echinops telfairi
AAAAAAAACAGACACTGCTCTTAAGGGAGGAAGTCCCTGGGTGAACCACAAAGTTGGAAGTTCAAGTCTACCCAGAGGCATCTCAGGAGAAAGGCTGGCTGATCGCCTTTTGAAAATTCAGCCACCGAAAACCCTCTGGAGCATAGTCCTACTGTGACACACATGGGGTTACCAGGAGTCACCATCAACTCCATGGCAACTGGATTTTGTTGGATGGCTTTTGCTGTTGTTTTAACTAAGGGAGCAAAAAGGATAGAGACATCATTTTTACCTCTTTGACTTTGCTGATTTGGCACGGTAATCCTGTAAAGATTACACACAACTATAAACCAGAGGTAAATTTAAAAAGCAATCTCTAAAAATTGCGAGTATAATTAAATTATAAGCAGGTGTCACCAGTAGTGGCATGGCTATACTGCTAACCATGTGTAAAGTTATACATAGTTTTAAAGCAAAACGAAATAAAAGAGCCTCCCCTAACAATTGAAAGTAAAATGAATCCATTACCCTTGTGATTCCAGTTGGTGGCAGAGTAACACAGAGAGGGATTATCTTGAGTATCATTAAACCAGGCTAAATTGAACCTCCCTAGTGGGCTACACCATCAAGACAAATAGAACTGCTATAAAAATACCTTGAACTGTGTTCATTAATCATATTATTGGGCTGCTATTCTGAGACTGTTGGATATGTGGTGTGGGATAAAGTTGAGAAGTAATGTTGGTGTCACTGAGAATTGGGATTTACAGTTTGAGAATGAGATAAAGATTTAAGATTGCTGAAGTTACATAAACCATTTTTTGTCTTGATTTTAAATAGGAGGTATATATGAGTTCATGATGGATTTCATTTTACAAGCTTTACATGTATTTCTAAGTGCTGTCTTAGACTACGAAATACTATTTTACACTAGAAGAAATAATGGCTCCTTGGAGAAACTGCTGATTCCCAATCTGGGGCAACAAGCATATAGATAAGCCAGACCTTGAATATTGTATCCTATCTTAAAGCCAAGGCACTAAGAAAAATTATTTGGGTCATGTCGAAAGGACTCAACAGCCCACTTGAATAAGCTCCCACTTGCCAGCACAGAGAAGATTTGAATTTCAACAGGAATAACAATGGCATAGATAGAAATCTATAAAGTATATTTAAATGAATGATTTCATAGCAATATTAATTTTTTCTCACCTTTGGAAGTGTCAGAGAACTGAAAACGGGTAAAGAAATAGACTCAAAGATGTGTATTGTTCCTCAGGGCTAACCAACTGCTTTTCTTTATCGAGTTCTCCAGTTCAGCAATGAAAAAGAGATGATGGCATTTGAGCATCACCATTTTGCAATCACTAATGAACAAGCATGTCCAGTTCCAGTGACTGTCAAGAGGACTCCAACTCATAGAGCTGCTATGTATGTCTATTTGTTCAGTGGCTGATCTCCCCGCTGGAATTAGACTACCAGGCTTCGGATGGACGTAAACCTCCAACCTTTTGTTTAGCTGAGGGTGTTAACCATTTGCACAACCCAAGGGTAATGAATTTCTGGTTTTGGGGAAAGACATTAATAGCTACTTACCAGAGAAAAAGAGAGAGAGAGAGAGAGAAAGAGAGAGAGAGAGAGAGAGAGAGAGAACTAGATGAATGTCCATCTTCCATGAAGGGACAAATCTAACTGTTTACGGAACACACAGGCAAATAGAAAATCACCCATCATTTGAAATGACACTTGAGGATGCAATCAGCAAAATCCAAGCTTCAGAAATTTCTACAGGACACATAGCTTAAAACAACAACAACAAAAACACACTGAAGTCAAAACTTTTTTTGCAAGGAAAGGGAAAAACAAAGAGAATATGGAAAACAGAGACTTCAGTACAAAAGAGTCCAACATTTCCAACAATCACAATATATGGATATTATTTGGATTTTGATTCAAATACATTGAAGTAAGTAATTATTTGATGAGACCATCGAAGAGACTTGAACACCGACTATCTAGTTGATATTATTAAGAAATCATTTTTAGTGTTTTAAGATGTGGGAATGTTCTTATGGTTTTTATATTCAAGTTTTAAAGAATGCTTGTCCTTTAGTGTTCCAAACTGAATTATTAAAGATGAAATGACAGGATGTCTGGAGTTTGCTTCAACCTCATCAAAGGATGGAGAAGTGTCCAGGGACAGGGGTGCGGCAAGACTGCAGTGGTTCTGTTGTCATGGTGTTGGCTCTGGCTCATGAAAGAATGATGGTATTCTTGAGTTCATTGTTGAGGTCACTATGTACTTTGAGTGCCTTCCAATTTAGGGGCCTCATATTCTAGTACTGTCCTGGACAATGTGCTCTTGTGAGCCATAGAGCTTTCACTGGACAATTGTCAAAAGTAGATCAACAACCCTTCCTCCTAGGCTGCCCTAATCTGGAAAGTCTACTGAAACCTGCCCACCATGGGTGATCTTGCTGGTCTTTTAAATTAAAAACAATAATAATTTTAAAAAATTTAAACAGTGGCATAGTTTTCAACATCACAGCAGCACACAAGTCACCACAGTAGGACAAACAGACAGGTGGTGGGAAACAAGATTGTGCATGAGTTAAGAAATATTGGAGCTAGTTGATGAGATTCCAGTTTTTCTATATTCTTTTTCCCACTTAGGATTGCATTCAGAACGTTGCCTGGTAAACCATTTCCAAAAGGACCTGCAACGATGCACGCACAGCTGTGGTAGATGGCTGTTGCCTCTGCTTGACCAGCATTCAGCCCATTCTTTTGGTAATGTCACCGAATTCCTTGGCAGAACCAATTGCCCTCACGCTTAGACGGTGAAATCCTTGAAGGGCTGACCTTATCCCATCTTTCTAGAAGCAGGCACACGATTTAAACTTGACCATGCAGCATAGTCCCCTTCCTGGGCTGCAGTGATTAAGTGGAGAGAGTCACTCTGCTAGGCCAGTGGAAGCCCTGCCTAGGAAGTCTGCTTGGATTTATTGGAACATGGTGCACTTTTACCTTTGGGAAGCTGGTAGCATGTGAGCCCAGAGCTCTGGGGCCATCTTCACAGGACTTGTTGATCACTCTCCTGACTTAGAAGTCAGTATCAGGAAGTCGGCTCTGCCAAGACCTGGATGGTGCAGGCTTCCTAACAGCTGTAGGTCTTAACACCTGTGTCTTGTTTCCTGCATGAGGCCACACCCTCCTGCACACTTTGGAGTCCCGCCAGACAGAAAATTCTATTTGTGACATCAGGCAGTTGGAATCGGGGTTCTTCCACTCCTTTGTGACAAGCTCTCTGACACCCTTGAAAGATCACACCATGGAAGCCTTATAGAGAGGTCCTATGCTGCCTTAAAGGGTCACCAGGTGTCCACACAGACTTCACAGCAGTAGGTCTGGTATATCCGAGAGCCCAAGCGAAGGGGCTTCGTGGAGAAAGTAAAATAGGTTATAGGGACAGGCTAGTGTTACAGGCCTCCCACGCATATTGTATTGCTTTGTCAAATCACAGCAACTGGGACCTTGCTGTTCTTAAGACACATAATACGAGTAGGAAATGAAAGGGGCAAGAACTAACGCTTGAAAAAAAATCTTTGCGCTTTCAGCAGCTTTCTCTCAACTTGGTGTTTATATTCTAAATCCCAGGAGAGGTTTCCTTTGTTACTGTGTGGTTTATTCAGCTTTGAAATTACCAAGCTCCAAGTTCCCCAGATGTACTGAAGTGTTCGATCAGAAAGAACATTCACAATGTTATTTCCAGAATTTGAAGTTGAGCTGATACTGTTGATTTGGTTCAACGAAGAACCGCCTGTTCCATCTCTAATACCCTTGGTTTCACATTAAATATAAATGAACGCCCCCTGGGGGAGAGTTTCTAAACATGTGATAAAAATTCAGCTCTGACAAGCTCCTTGGCTAAACCCAACCCTGCTTAGCCCACAATGCAATTCCATTTATTAGACACAGGGATGGATTTTGTGCACCAAAACATAAATAGAACAGTAGCAAGGAGCAAAAAGGGAGAGAAGGATGTTTAAGCAGGATGAGTTTTCACACGGGGGAAAAATGACCAATCTTTTGTCTTTTGGATCCTTTATTACTTGACCTAGAATCAGTCACACATGCTGCCTCGGCTGCTGGTTTGAAACACTCTGAATACAAATAAGCAAAGATGCTGAAAGCCAAGTAAAACCTTATTTGGAATAATAATATATTACAACTGCTTTGGTCCAAATGGCAACAAGCTACACAATTTTTTTCCTTGTTTTTTTTTCAAGGAGGGGGGGGGGAGGTTACCTGTCACTCTAAACATCGGTAGCACACAGAGGAAACGGTCCTATAATTTATCTTTTAGTTGTTATTAAATGGCTTATTAACTCCTTTTTTATGCCTACTGCATGATGGTATATAATTTGGTGCACTTAGTCAAAACTGATTTAAAACACAGAGCATACTAATAAGCAAATACGTGCAAAGAAAAAGAAATCTTATTTTGAGGAAGACTGATTGAGAAGGAGGGACAGCGGGAGGAAATGGGGTGTGCGAGGCAATAGTGTGGGGATTGCTTGTGCGTATGTTGAACATGAACAGACACATGCACCCCCGGGTGCAGTAAGACACTGTTTCCAATAGCAATGACCTGAATGCCCATCAGTAGAAGAATGGATCGAGAAACTACGCATCATTAAGATCCAATGCTGAAACCACGTAGCTCCTTGTCCTATGGATGGACCTAGAGAACGTGATGCTGAGTGCTATTAGCCCATCACAAAAGTGGAAGTACTACATGAGACCACTTGACAAGGGAGGGAAAAAGCCAAGATACAGACTTTCATGCCAAAACAGACTATGGGGACTGCCACGTTGGGAGGTGGGGGGGGGGAGGCTAGGGAGGGCTGCTAAAGCAATGAGTTAGTCTGTTGCCAGGTATTCCCTTTGGTGAATTAGGAGATTGTAGTCTACCAGAGGGAGGAGAGAAATGCAGCAGCGACTGAAGAGGAAACTGCTGGGGAGATTGATGAGCAGTTGGAACGGTCAAATACAAAGCTGGTGGTCTGAAATGCAAACCACTGCCTGATTGACAATTAAAAAGTACAGTGAAAAATTTCCATGAACTTTCCAAAGCCCCCGCAGAACTCTAATCTCCTGCCCACGAGGCAGTGAGGAAGCACGTTCTTGGGTGGTTTTCCCCTGTGTCGACATCACCCAAAGGCCTAGGGCTCTTGCTCAGCAACTACCATTCAGGAAAGGTGGTCTGGTGGTTAGTCCCAGCAGCTACTGTGGTCCATTCTACACAGTCTTAGGGTCCCTGGAATTGGCATAAAATCCATTCGAACCTTTAGGAACACAGCTAGCACCTCTCTGTCCTTGTGCTGAGTTTGGGAAAGATTAGACTTGCTTCTTTCTGAATCACACCCACTGTCTCTCTATGCATTTCCTCGCACCTAGTGTGTCCACAGAGTGTGAAAGACAGAGCATGGACACATGGACAGTGGGGTCACCTTTCTGATTCTTCAGGTACCGCTTCTCTGACATGGAGTAAATGATGGATTTCACTAGCAATGTGCGTACCTCTTCCGCAGCCCCTAGTCAGCACTTGTTGAATCCTGTTTCCTTGCCCAGAAGGGCTCTGATGATCTCTACCCACAGTGCTGGGCAAGGATTCAGGGTAGGTGGCCCAGAAGAGGCTTTAAGAAATGGTGGCTTTCTCATTTTGTTTTTCTCTCTCAATACAGTTCAAGTGTCTCTTTTAGCAGCTACTGGCTGTGTGAAAACCAAACTAGGCTAGCCCAGGAGTGGCAAGGGAATACAAAATTCTTCTTTGCATCTGACTTGGGCAGAGAATCCTTTTGTGCCTCATGGCCCAGATTTGCAACCCAAAACATTTTAGAGATCCCCCGTTACAATGCATCACCATTTAGTTTTCCAATGGAGTGGTCTCTGCTAGGGGGCCATCGGGGTTGCTTGTGGAGAGAGGGCAGCCGGGATTACTGCAACCATCCTGCTCTGCTGCTTGGGCGCGAGGACAGGACTTGCTTCATTACCTCCATCCTCTTTTCTCATCCTTCTGATGAAGAGTCTGCCATCTTGAAACACTCCCCCCGCCTCCTAAACTCAGCCCTCAAATCCACTTGGGCTCGATTCTGGCTCATCGCCACACTAGAAGACAGTGTAGAGCTGCCCCAATTGGTTTCTGAGATTTTGACATCTTTAAAGCTGGTGGATTTGAACCACCGGCCTTGTGGTTAGCAGCTCAGAGCACAGCCTACTACACCAACAGGGCTCCTTTCCCACCCACTAGGGAATCAGTGTTCTGCAAGGATTTGGAGGCAAAGGTAAGAGACAAAAAGTCTGTCAGCTGACTTGCAGAGGCGAGAACAATGGTATCAGGAAAAGTGAGACAGATGGAGGTGAGGCAGCAGATGACAGTGAAAGAGTGATGGAACTGTTTGGGACATCTGAGAGGTAATGCTAGAGCACTTCTCAATATGGTGCCCCCAGTGCCTGGGGGAGTGCCATTGGGGCCATACAGCTGGATCTGGGACACGAAACATCCTCTCATTGTGGAACAGGCCTGTACAACAGAGACTAGGCTCTCACCAAAGCCTGTAGAGCCCCCAAACCTTTGGGGGAAGGAGGGCTCTGGAGCAGTTACATTGACAGAGCTGTCTGAGACAGGCCTGGTATAGAACTGGGGTCTTCTCTCTCCCAGACGCAGGCCCCTTTCACTCTTCCACACTCTCTGCATCTTAATGACAAGGAGGTGACAAGGGGGAGATTACACAGTGTGGAGGAGGACGTGGTTCTGCAAATTCATATATAAACAACGCCCATTAGGTATACACACAGCCCTTAAAAGCCTCCACAGAGGGGCAGTAAACACTGACTTTCCAAAATAGAGGGCAGGCTGTTATTTATTTATTGCTGATACATTTAGGTAAAACAGAAGGCCATCCTCAGTAGGGGCATGCGTGTGACTCAGGTTATGTTGAGTGGAGGATCTGACACTGGGTTAAGGCGACATGGGGGAAGATTAATTCTGGCGTGGCGATTTCAACCCCTTAGCAAATGCTTCATTTCCAATCCACGAATGGATGTGGCGAGGTCGAGCACAATGAAGTCTGTAAGCAGGAGGTAGATGGAGACCACAGAGCGGATGGCAGGAATGGAGTGGGAGAGGTTTGAAATATATGACAGGTGAAATCTCCAAGTCCACGCAGATGCAAAGGCACCAGGCTCGCTTGAGGTGTGCTGACTGTAGAGTTTATCAGCTCATTAGATTTGACTACAGCAGGAAAAAAATGAATTGTTTTAGCCTTCTGAAAGGCGGGTGGTATTCAGTATCCACCGCCTGGTTGTCACTTGGCTGTTTTGAGGTGGCTTGTGTGTTGCTGTGAGGCTGGAAGCTACGCTACTAACTGGTCACCCATGGTCGACAGGGTTGGATGGAGCTTCCAGAAGACACGGTGGCTGCAACAATGGATTCAAGCATATCAACCATGGAGAAGATGCTGCAAGACTGGGCAATGTTTTGCTGTGTTGGGTATGGAGTCGCCATTAGCAACCACAACAACCACAGTCTTCAATTATATTTAGGGTTCTGTAAACATTTATTTCTTGCCTCTTCTGTGCAAGACACAGCACTAAGCATGAAGGCTACAATAATGGAGAAAGCATGGTCTGTGCCCAGCCCAGCTGCCTGCTGGGTACGCAGTTGGTCACGCTAGGAAAGTATGTAAGTGGCCTGTGTGCCTCTTCTGGGTCTGGCCCCTTGACACCTTCTTGCATGTTCCTTCATGTTCTTCCCTTTCTGCCACACTGAGAGGACAAAGCAGGAAGAAGGCAGAGCCACCCAATGGAGGGAGCCCAGGTGGGGTCGATAGAGGAGCTCTTGAAAGACTGCTAGCTTCCACTGAAGGGCATCCACCATGGACTTTAGGTCATTGGCAAACTCTTCTTGAGACTGAGCTACTGTACAGTTTCAGGGTTGTTGTAGCAGCTCAAGTTACCCTAATGCTGGTCCTTGTCATTAAGAGGCATAGAAACTTGTGGTGGCAAAGAAAGACAAGTATACCATGTGGCAGAGATCACAATGAAGGGCATTGTATGCTTCACTAGGTAAAGAGATAGGAATCGTACGTTGTGTGGGCAGATTCGAGGGAATCAAGTGGAGGCAGCATATTATCTGTTTGTTTCTTTGATTATAAGTTCTTCCTGTCCATTTACTTTCCAGAGAGGATTTTTGGTGGCTGGAGAATTAATATTTGCTGCTCTAGTTCTGTTCCTGTTGCTAGCAGGAAGGCGGGTATCGTCTGCCTGGTTTCTCTGTCTCTAAGTTCTTGTCTCTTCAGACCAGTTCTCTAAGTTCATAATGTCAGGGGCCTACTGACTACGACGTTCTTTTTTTGACCCAAATTCAGCCTGCTTCATGATTTTGCAAATAAAGTTTTATGAGAACACAGTCACACTATTTATATCTATGACAGCTTTCATGATCTAATAGCTGAATTAGATAGTGTTATGAAGACCTTGTGACACACAAAGTCTAAAATATTTATTCTCTGTCCCATAATAGGGAAAGTGGACCAACCTCTGATTTAAGTCACTCCTCATCTGGCAGGCAGATGCCAATAGCATTTGCATCTCCCTACAGTCCCTTGGTCCACGACAGAACTCGGAAATCACTCTTGTTTCAGACACCACCTGGTCACACCGCTCTACCTCTGTGTGACTCCCCAAGTCAAGTTCACTGCCAACCAGGCCTGTGTTCTAACACCCCATGGATGAGTCCTGGATGCCTCTGTAAATTCTGAGTTGCCACACTTTCTAATCACTCTTCAATGTACCTGGGCCCCAAAAGATTCACATGTTCAGATAAAATACCACGGAATAAATCAAACCAGGAACAGGAAGGACTTATAGCTCCCCGAGTGATTCTTATGTAGATATACATAACATTCTTATATGTATACACATAAAAATCATGTGGGGATGTGTTAAAATGTGGATTCTGATTTATAGAAAAAGTCTTCCAGCATCTGATTCAGTATATCTGAAGTGGGAAGAGGAGCCCTGGTAGCCTCGTGGTTGCTCAATGGGCTGCTAACCACAAAGCCAGTAGTTCAAAACTCATGCTGTGAATCAGAATACACTCAATGGAAGTGAGTTTTGGTTTGGGGGTAGGAAAGAAAATTCTCAGGCAGGAGTTGAATGGAAATAAACTAGTCTGACCTCAAAACCAAATTCACTGCCATTGAGTTAATGTCAACTCACAGTGACTCTATAGGAGAGGAGAAAACTGTCACTGTGTTTCCGAGACTTTAACTCCTTATGGGAGTAGAAAGCCAAGCCGTTACCCCTCATAGTGGCTGATGGTTTCGAACTGCTGACCTTGGAGGTCTTAGCTGAACATGTAACCACAAAAAACTGTAGGCCAGAAATCATCGGAAAGCTTCCGCCCTCAGAATTCAGATGCCCTAAGGGTAAGGGAGAGGGGTGAATCATTGTGGGTTCCTGTGAAAGGGAAGGCAGATCCACAGCTTTTTTGAATATGGTCCTCCAGGGGGAGGCAACAGGGAAGTCCCAAATGGTCTCCAAGACTGAAAGGGTCCCTGGAGCCTTTCCTAGTCAGAACCATGGGTAGGTTGCACGAGCCCAGTCATTATTCTATGGCCCAGCCTAGCTTAGGAGTGGTAGGGGAGGAACTATGGTAGCGTTAGCCGTGGTGAACAAGGGATGACACTATAGTTCCTACCTAGACTGTGACCAAAGACAGAGCACAAAGTTCCCTCAGAAAATTATGACGAGCCAGCTGATGTGACCAAGGGGCAATCACACTTCACTTCCCCTCAGTCAGACACCCCCCACCCCAATCCTAGAAGAAAGGAGGAAATCCTAACTGCCCAACGACTAGAATGGGGATTGGAAATAAAATTTGGAGTTTGTTAAATGAATGATGATTTCCTATCCATCCTGGTGGGGGGCCTTGGAGTCTAGCCCTGTGCTGCCTATAAAAATAGCCTCTGTTTTCCCCACTCCTGAGGTGCCCCACCCCACCCCACTAGTCAACATGGGTAGGGTCACTGCCATTCGGGGCAGGCTGCGGGCCCAGTTCTGAACGCTCGTGCTCCTCCCGGCATCCAAGAACATGTCCACGTTCACTTTTGGCATCTTGGAGGAGAGGCTGTGAGCTAGACTCTCCCCACCCTCTTTTGTCCCTCTTTGTTCTTAAGACTTCCACTGTAGGCAGGTATCAGCCACTAACTGCACCCCCTTTCTGAGTGAATACTGGGAGGAAATGAAAGTTGAAGGTTAATTTTGCAGATAGGGTATCCTTCTGAAAGGACAACCTTGAGTCTCTATTTACAGCCTAAGCATGCTTGGAAGCAAGGGAAGACACCATTGCTGGTCTCACCCTGGGCCTGAGCTGCCCAGCTGCCCTGCCAGGGTCTGCCCACACTCCCGTGCGGGACGCAGGTATTCTTCTGGTCACTGCTGTCTTCTCTCCCTGTCTCTGCTCTCAGCTCCACCCCCCCACCCCCTAGGTTTGATCAGGGTTTGAAAATTCGAGAAAGATCATCATTAGAAAGTGGTATCTATAGGCCAGCATCTCTGGAGTCAGGGTAGGGACCGATCAAGCCATATGGAAAAGGCAGAGTGGCATCCAGATGGTGTTTGCTTTGATTTTATTTCATTTTTGTTACCTTTCAGCTTCCACCATTCCCCGGAGATCCCGTGTCTAGGAATTTGTGAGTCAGTCGGAACAGGGGCACCGGTCCTTATTTCGTCTGACTTGAGGGCCATAAAGGGAGCCTGGTGGCATAATCGGTTCAACATTGAACTGCTAACTGGGAGGTTGGCCGCTTGAACCAATCAGACACCCCGAGGGAGAAAGCTGAGGCTGTCTGGTCCTCTCAAGATGTCCAGTCTCTGAAACTCTAGGGAGTAGTTTGACTCTGCCCTATCGGGTTGCTATGAGTCAGCACCAACGCCTACCAGTGGGTTGAATGCAAGAAAAGGTTCAAAATCTTCCAGTGATGTAAAAACTGCATAGGCAGCAAGTGAAGGTGATTGTGATGAAGACTTAGTTGTGAGTGGGGGTTGGTTTGATCATTTCCAAGGGAGGGGAATTTACATAACATTAAAGGGCAAGTGCAGATTGTCCAGAGATCGGCTGGTCTGAAACCTAGACACTGGCTGTATTTACAGAAAGGGTAGGTATTCATTTCGTAGCTTGTATTTCTATCAGATTAACAGAACATGGCATAGGCCCCTCATTCTCTCCTGCTATTTGTTTTTCTTAATTTAAGCTGTGTGGACAGCCCACCATGTCAGCCATAGGAGATGATTAAAAACTTGCCCTCATTTCTTACTTTCTCTCTCTCTCTCTGTATATATATATATATATTTTCTTTTTTCTGGTCCTCCCAGCTTCAACATTCATTTTCCATACATGAGTTGCAAGAACGCATCTACAGTAATGGGGAGATTTAATGAGAGAGTGGGAGAGAGTTGTTAACAAAATCTAAGGGACGTTAAGGGACTCTGGGTGCAGTCATTTTTCATACTGCTTCTCATCATCAGAAGTCATTATAACCTTTATGAACTGTGAACTCAAATCCTTCTTCTTTGTCACCCTTGTTAGGATGTTTGCACACACTTTCCATTTTCTAGAATCTCTGACCTCTTTCTCCTCAGGCTCTGTAATTTGCAGTTGTCAGACAACCGGTATACTGCAAATGTGCCATAGGTGAGCAGGCAATTTGTCGCGTCAGCATACTAGGGGGCTGTTCTTTTGTGTTTTCACTGCAATTGCTTGCTGGTCTTACTCTAATAAGGCCTTATTATGTCACACATCACCATGCATATTTTATGTGCCGGATGCCCGGTAGATGTTCTTTGCTTTGTTATTTTACTAAGTGGGACCGTGACGCACCTAAGACCTGCTGCAATTAGCCAGGAAGGTGACCTTCCTAATGTATTCCGCGGCAGACACAGTGCCTTCCGAACATGATCTGATTTGACTTTCCATTATAATTCTGATGAGGAGGGGCTGATAAAACAGACAGACGCACTGAGATCTAATTTTTAGATGGGTCCCTTCTAAATGGTCGATTTTACTCTTTAATAAGTCTGCCAATCTCCCACCGACTGAAAGAAGCAAATACCTCTGAGTGGTAACTAGTCAAATCAAGGCAAACCTGCGATAAGAGATAGGCTGCTTGTGCATAATCCAGAAATAGAGGGAATCTATGGGGACTGGGGCTTAAGTCCCAGGTTCTAGAGCGCAATTAAAGCTCAGCCATTTGTGGGCTACCAACTAAGGAGAACTTGCTAACCCATATGCTCAGCCTTGGCCCCCTTTGGGCCAAGGAGTCCTAGCAATTCAAACTGGTTTTCTTCCATTCCAAGTCCACATCTCTTTCCTTGATTCTGACCACGAGCAAGGCAAGACCCCTCCATTTCCGCACAATGAAAAAGGGCTTGCTAGCAGGTCTTTTGTGAGGAATACACATAGTGAACCACGGAAAGGAGTGCGTGAGTGTTCACTCAGGACTTAAACTGAGTTTCCCTCAACAGCTTCCTAGCTGTGGGCTCTTGGGGCACCTCCTTCATCTGTTCCATGCTTCACTTTCCCCATCTATAAATTAGGAGCCAGTGTCCAGATTTCCAGCCTCAGAAGTCCTAGGAGCAGTTCTACTCAGACATACAGAGTCCCTATGAATTGTAATCATCCCAACGGCCATGGCTGGTGGTGGTGGGTGTCTTGGCAACAAGGCATGGATAGTGTTTAATGCATGGCTTAGCATATACTAAAGATCCAATATTTCTCAATTAGGAATTAGGATGCCATCAACTTTTCCCTTTTTGTTTATTGGGGTGTTATAAAAGGAGCCCTTACACGTTACACAGAATGATCTGGCCTGCATTGTGGTGGTGCATTCCTGTGGTCAGGGGTAGAGCGTGGAATCAAAGTGGCGGAAGTGCCCATCGTTTTCTAAGAAGGGCTTGGTAAAGGGTGGCATGACTCTTCCTTCTGAGCACTTGCTCCTTCTAGAAGAATCACCCTAGTCTTACATTGAAGATTGTACACGTTTGGTGAGTGTTTAGAAGTGTTAGTTACTGGGTAGGTAGAATGTCTCTAAAAAATTAGTGGCTTTGTCTTTTTGAGAATGAAAGTAATGATTTGTAATTTAACATCATCTTATTTCCTAGTACAGTTGCTTTCTTATTGGAAGAACCATACTGATCCCCAGAAAGGATCTTCAGTCTTAGGATGTTAGTACACATGGGAAGTTTTCTGTAGATAGGGTCATAGCTATAGCAGCTCTACATGGAGCAAACAAGAATCCTCACAAGTAAGTCAAACGGTAACATCACGATACATGGAGATATCAGATGAAGTTTATCAAATATTTTGTTTTACATGGATCCACAATCAATATTCATGGAAACAGCACTCAAGAGATCAAACAGTATATTGGACTGGGAAAATCTGCTGCAAAAGACCTCTTTAAAGTGTTATAAAGCAAAGCTGTCACTTTGAGACCTGCAGTGCACCTGACCCAAGCCATGGAATTTTCAACAGCCTTAGTTGAACACGAAGGGTGGACCAAGGATAAGGAAGACTGAAGACGACTTGGTACTTTAGAAATATGGTGTGGAGACAAGATATCGAATATACCACGGATGGCCAGAAGAATGAACACATTGTCTAGGAAGAGGTACAACCAGAATGTTCCGTAGGAGAGAACACGGTGAGATTGTGTCTTAGATAGTTTCATGATTAGTCACTGGAGAAGGTTATCTAAAGTAGAGGGTCAGGCAAAAGAGGACAATTTCCAATGAGACAGATTGACACAGTGGCTACAACACTCGCATCTCAGTGATTGCGAGGAGGGCACAGAACCAAGCAGTGTTTTGTTCTGTTGTGCATAGGGTCACCAGGAGGTAGAACCAACTTGATACTAAAAACAACATAGAACCAGCGTGATACCAACAACAACTCATAAGAAGCTCAGGTGGTGTAGTGGTTAAATGTTTGGCTGCTAACTTTTCGATTTGAGCACACTAGTCATTCTATGGAAGAAAAGACCTGTGATCGGCTCCTATCAAGACTATAGGCTGGAAAACTTTCTGGAGCTGTTCTACTCTGTCCTATTGGCTCGCTATGAGTTGGAATTGGCTCAATGGTGTACCACAACATATCACCATTCAGCAACGAAACCAGCAACTACAGTTCCGCTTAAGTAGGGAGAGAAGACAGAATGAGACTTTGGTTTGACCATAGGTTTCACCTATGGGGAGGGCAGCCTTCTGCTGTGATGGAAAGGAATGAGACAGAGTTTCCCAAGTGGTGGCTCCTCAGAGATTGGGGAGGGGACATGAAGGGAACCAGCACTTTCAATGTTGGATGCTGGGGTTCTTAAACTGGGTTCCACTTTAGGGGTAAAGGATGAGTCATCTGTAAATATGTGTAGAGACACTGAGTCCTCTGGGAGGAGGGAGAAATCGATGTTTTTTAGCATCAATAGATCCCAAAGAGCTAGCACTCAAGTCTAACAAGAACCACAAGATCGATGATGCTGTTATGCCCTAATAAAAGAAGCGTAGAAGTAAATATCAAGGTTGTAGATTCAGGACAGCTGCCTAGGCAATGATTACTTCTACATCTGCAGCTTGGAAAGTGAGTGGCCACCAGGAGGGTTTAGGGGGGGGGTGGGGGACAAAAGAAAGATCTAGTTTACACCTCCCTCCCAGATGTCTGCTCTTCCACCAAGGGTGATTTCACATCACACCCCCCATGGACATTCCTTAACATCCCTACCCACCCCTACCAAGCATTCCTTGATAAAACACCTGAGAAGCATCTTGTAATCAATTCGAAGTCTCTGCCTCCAACAGCAGGAACTCTGTCTCATGTATCTGTCCGGCCCCAGGCCTTGCACCATGCTCTTCACAGAGTACATGCTCAATCATCACGTGTTGAGGTAACCCAATTTAAATTGGTTGCCTAGCCATGAGGGGGAGGGGCCACAATTCATAGCGCTTCTAAGAGCAATTCTACACTATAATTTTTGTCAAAATGCAAATTATTATGATTTTTTAAGTTCATTTGTCTAGTTATGAAATGCCAAAGAACATTGCCCTCGGAGCCTCGTAAAGAAGGAAGAGCATGATAATTTTCAGAGGGCACAGACTCGTCAAAGATTTTACTCCCCAACTGCTATAAGGTGCGAGCTAGAGTTAATAATGTAGAAAAAGACAAAATGAACAGAACTTGCCTATTTTTAGTATGGCAATTATAGCTCTTTTCCAGAATATATGCAAAAAACAAAAACGTGGTTACTATAGCAGTAAATTGGTCTCCAAGAAACTTTCTCATTTTCTCAAGAAAAAACAAAACAAAACCTTTTCTATAATAAAGCAACCAAATGATAAGAAAATGAGTCCACAACGAAACACAAATGTAGCTGGAAACACAGAACGATCCATGAGCAAATGCTACACTGGGTGCAGAGGGGGTCGGGGTGAGGAGAGGGAGGAAAACAAGCCTAAACCGCTTAGGCAAGCAAATGGCTGCCAATTTTTAAAGGGAGAATTTTACGGTGTTATTAAAATGATGAGTGTTTCCCCAAATTTCCTTCATGGCTAAGAAAATGGGATATTTTATTAAACAGAAAGAGAATTTATCTTGTGTAAGATATAGACATTAAAACACATATCGGCTGAAGAGCTCAATAAAAAAGGCATTATTGTACAAGAGCGAAACAATGTTTAGGTTTGGATACACTATAGCAGACGGACGACCAACCAGATGGGAAGGCACAGGGACATGGTCTAATGTATGCACTTTGTCATTAGTGAGAAATACATTATTTCAACATTCTACTTGAATGAGATTAAAGGTATTGATTCTAATAAGCACTCCACAGCCAGCAGCCCGTCATCTCGGTGAATTACACTGTGTCAGTGGACTTAGATTTATTTGGTTAAAATAAAGGGCCAGGTTACTTTGATAAGATAAACGTACAGCCCTGGGATTAAAAGGGAGTAAGGTTTAGGATCACACGTTTCCCATCAAAGTAGCATCTGGCGCGTATGGAGTTTTATTGCTGGCAAACTTCTTACAAATTGGACATGACTGCATGCATTCCAACATGGTTTTTTTGTCCACTTTGTGGCTAGCCAATGTGACCGGCTCATCGTGGTCGAGTCTAGAAGCTACCCAAAGGCTGGCCTTTGCCATGTTGATTCTTGTGTTTACCATCCCTGGCTCCATAGTCCGCATAGTAGTTAGGGTGTTACTTCTGATTCCTGCCCAGCTTGGGTATGACTAAATACAACCTTGCTCAGCCCTGCAGCCTGCACCATCTTCAGAATTGGTGATATGTTTGGGGTCACTGTTGTGGCTATTGTGTTCCATCCAGTTCACTGGGGGTTCCCCTCACTTTCAATGACCCTCTATTTGCCAAACATGGTTTGTCCTTTTCTAGCTTTTAGTCTTCCTTCCTTCCTTCCTTCCTTCCTTCCTTCCTTCCTTCCTTCCTTCCTTCCTTCCTTCCTTCCTTCCTTTTTGACATTTCTATAGGTACATAATCCAAAAATTAAATTGTACAACTATACCACAATCAATTTTAGAACATTTTCTTTTTTACCCCCTGCAAGATTAAATCACCATTAAAATAAGTTGTGTAATCATATTCTGTAATAATTCTCCCTCCCACTCCTGCCTTCATTGTTTACTCCTGAGATTCCCCTTACCCTCCCCATCTCCTCCCAGGCCCCCCACCCATATCCCCTACAAACCCTTGCATCAGTTATTATCTCTGTGGATCCATTTCTTCTGTGCTTCACAGACTTGTAAACGCCAAAGTACCAGTAAAGAACAAAAATGAAATAACATGGTAAGGATAAAACAATAGTAATATAAAGATAAAAATAAAAACAATGGGTAAGAAAGAAAAGACCACCATCAATATTTAAAAAGCCAGCGAAGACATTTCTGTCATGGAAGAAGCAAGAGATCCTTTCACCTATTCAGTTTGGGTCTAGAGAGTGGTCAATTGACTAACGATCAAGTTTTGTCCAGCATAATCAGGATTACAATGATCTATGTTTGATAGTCAGGCTGTTCCAGACCTTTGCATGTGACTAGAGGGGATCTGCCAGTGGCTTAATGTGACCAGATATTCTGCAGATAGGTTTTGGGCTCCTGCTGTCCTCCACAGCCTTTCACCAATTGGGTGCTCACAATTTTGGCTCTGATACTTTTCCCTTCATTATATTTGAATTTTGGTATGGTCATCTTTGGATCACCCAAACTGGCATGCTTGTTCCATGTAGACTTAGTTGACTTCTCACTTAGATGGCTGCTTGTTTGACTACAAGCCTTTCAGAGCCAGACACTATTCTGATTGATGGCAAGGCACCATCTGCTCTCTTCACCACACTTTGTTGTAGGACCCTTATCTTCAATGATGATTTCATGAAGGTGAGTATTAAGCAGAGTCATGTTGTCAGAATTAACTGTTCTTGCATTGGTGCTAGAGTTAAATAGGAGCCCAGAACCCATCTTCTTGCCCATGGAATATAAACGACTGAGTTTTACTTTGATGGTCATATTATGACAAAATCAAACCCCCCATAGGACCACCTACACCATCACCAGCAACCAACCAACCAACCAACCAACAAAGAGAGAAACAAAAAAACAAAACAAAAAATTTTAAAAACAAACCAGCTAAAGCAGGGGAAAAAAATGAAACCCTATAAAAATGTACAACATTGTCAATCACCCCCCTGGGGTGTAAGGTGATTGCACTGATGACATCAATGTTCTCAATGACACAGCCCTCCAAACGCTGTCGGTATGAGGAGTCAATACATATCCACCTTGAGCCACAGCCCATGAGCTTTTGCCCTATACGGTTTGATCTCCCATTCTATAGAGTGCTGCTTACCCTAAGTACAGGGCTTGGTGCCAGGGGTAAGCTATTAGTATTTCTTCATGAGGTGTCCAAAATAAGTGAGCTAAAGTCTCCACAACCTTGCTTCTAAGGAGTATTCTGTTTGCATTTCTCTGAAGACTGGTCTGTTCATTCTTCTGACTGTCCACAGTATATTCAATACTTGTCACCAACACAAGAATTTGAACACATCAATTCTTCCTGTGTTTTCTTATCACATTGTTGAGCTTTCCCATGCATCTGAAGAGACCAGGACTGGGAGTAGCATACTTAAGTCATCCAAGTGACATCTTTGCTTTTTAAAACTTTAAAGAATATTGTGCAGCAGATGTGCCCAACACCTCATATGATCGCTGCCTCTATGGGAATTGGTTGTTGATCCAAGTAGAATGACATAATTGACAACTTGAATTTCTTATTTATTTATCATAACGTTGGACAGTCTAGTGAGAATGATCATTCAGGTATAACCCAAACTTAGGTTGGAGTCTTTGACCTTCGGCAGTAAGTGATTCCAGTGACCTTCATCTTCAGCACACCTGCAGATTGTTTATGAGTCTCTCTCCCAGGCTGAAGCCATGTGCCATGTGCCATGTTCTTATTTATAACTTCCAGTTTCTCAGCTTATTTGTACAGCGTACAGGATGAATACGTAGGCTGAATGGATCCAACGGTGCTGCCCACCATTTACCATGAAACATGCAGCATTCCCTTGTTTTGTTCGAACCACTGTACCGGCTCCACACGAACACAAGGAAGGATTCTTGAGCTCCCATTCTTTGTCACATCAGCCCTAATTTCTGATCACACACACACCGTTGAAAACCTCTGTAAAGTCTATACAGTACAGTACACATCTCTCGGGTGTTCTCTATGTTCAACTAAGTTCCATCTGATATCAACAATGAAATCCCTTGCTCCGTGTCACAGAACGTTTATCGGTTTAAATTCTCTTTAAACAAATTCTTAGCTTCCAGCCCATATAAAACAAGTGGTGAGCAGTTTTTGAATCAGGAGCCAGCCTTTGCCAACCCCTTTTCTAATTGGCTCATTTACTTATCCAGCTCCACTACATTATCAAGTGTTACAGAGCTCTTTTCCTTCCATAACTCATTGACTCAGAAGGCAAAAAAACATCTTCCTTGGAAAACAATATTTCTAAGTGCCCCGGCAGGATAGCTAGGCCATGAGAGTATATTTAGAGAGTTTTTCTCTGTCTCTCCTCTGCAGCAGGCAATTTGGTCACAGGAAACCCAAACAGAGATATTTGATTTCCTCTATCCTCCTCCAAGCACAAAAATCAATAGGACTGATCATGGAGGCGTGCGCCAAGGGGAAAACAATGTTTTCATATGACTTCTGCCATTGCGCCCAACTGATCATGGAGGCGTGCGCCAAGGGGAAAACAATGTTTTCATATGACTTCTGCCATTGCGCCCAAACATGGCACTCCAGGATGCAAGCAGATGTGAGGGTCCATGCCTGCCTAGATGAGGGTATATCCATATTTTTTCCCTAAAAGTTTTGTTGGCACATAATTTACATATCATACAATTGAGTAATTCCAGCGTTCAAGCATACCAAGGGGAATTTTACCATCACCACTACATCTATTTTAGAGCACCCCCCTACTCCATGGTAACATCACCTTCAATATGAATTGCACAATTACAATCAATTCTAGTGCTCCCCTCCTCCCCCACCTCACTATCCACTCCTGAAATCCCCTTTTCTTCCCACCGCCCATCCCTCACCCCTGCATCCCCTATAACATCTTGTATCACCCATAATCATTATACATCCACTCCTGTGCTTCACCGCTGGTAAACCCAACAGAAAACAATGAAAAGAAAATCACACTAAGGTGGTAAGAATAAGATCAGATTAGTATGAAGGCAATCATAGAAATAATTCATGAAAGGGAGAAGATTTCCATCAACATTCAAAAAGCCAAGGAAGAAATTTCTGTTGTGGAACAACTAAAAGATACTTGCACTCAGAACAATTTTTGATCATGTCTTTAGGGAGGTCAACTGGGGGAGTACTGTGTTTGATGCAGCATAATCAAGATTACAATAGTTTCTGCCTGACAGTAAGGCTGTTGGGGACTCTTGCCTGTGGCTAGAGAGGATCTGCCAGCAGCTTAATCTGACTAGATACTCTGCAGATAGATTTTGGGCTCCCACTGTCCTCCATACCCTTCCATAAATTAGGTGTTCATAATTCTAGCCCTCATATTTTCCTCTTCACCATATTTGAATTTTGTAATTGTCATCTTTGGATCACACAAAGTGGTGTGCTTTTTCTGTGTGGACTTAGTTGAAGCCTCGCTTATATGACTGCTTGTTCGAACACAAGCCTTTAAGACCCCAGACACTATTCTGACTGATAGCTGGGCACCATCTACTTTCTTCACTACCTTATGCTGTAGCACCCTTATTTTCAGTGATCATTTCATGAAGGTGAATATAGAGCAGAGCCATGATATAAGAATGAATTTTTCTTAAGTTGGAGCTAGAATTTAGTGAAGTGACACCTAGGTGAATTCTCAGGGAGAAGCAATTCCACATGACAACATTCCAACTCCCTTGCAAGGGCTTTAAATACAGGTGGGTTCAGATTCATGTATTCCTGGTCCACAGGAACATTTTGAGCACTCCCAGGACTTGTCTCAAGTGCAGGGTAAATACGATGCAAGTCCTGGTGCCTACTCATTTGTCAGAGGCTCCTTCGGAGGTTTGGAAGCCCTATGAAATTCAACTTTCCCAGCCACCTGTAAAGTGGTGGTTAGGGTGAGTCCTTGGGTGGTGCCCAAGGTTAACCTGCTCAACTATTAATGGAAAGTTTCAAGGTGTGAGTCCATCCAGAGGTGCTTTGACAGAAAAGCCTGGTCATTTCCTTTTTTTCTGGAAACCAAACCACTGAAAACCCTATGAACATGGAGCCTTGCCATGAGTGGAGGCTTACTACACAACTGGTGTTTGGGTTTTTAAAGCAGGACAATCAGCTATCCTATGAGAGGGGTGGGCAGTTTTCCCAGGATGGAGACCTTTCAATGTTCAAACTGGGACAGTCCCAGGCAAACCTAGAAAACTGGTCACTCTAAAAGAGTGTTTTTCCCAAAGTGGGCAATACTTCAGCTGGGGGACACTGGGCTGATCCAAGGCTGCTAAAAAAAAGCATGGTACTTGATCCTGGATTGTGAGCTACAGTACACAAGTTTTTAATTGCCATGGAGGCCTCAGTAAATTTTTTTCTGAAAAGGGGCAATAGGCCAAATAAGATGGGCAACCTAGGTTCTAAAATGAACACCTCTGTTTCTAGTTCTGTGTCTTCCTACCTTCAATTTCTTCCTTGGACACTTTGAAGAGGAAGCTGATCTGAAGCGAGAGAGAGAACCTTTATCCTGAAGACTCTAATTTTGTTGCATATTTGTATGCCATGGCTCCAGGAGGTTCTAATGTGATCCCTTTCAGAGCAGTTGGTGGTGGTGGGAGGGAACTTTCTAGTTCTGGACTCGAGATCACAGAAACCGATGTACACGTGGACCATTAGTCCATCGAAATAATTGTTTCCATGCATCAATTCATCTTCAGTCTTTCTTAGTCAATGTCCCACTTTCACATGCATATGAAGCAATTGTAAACACCATGGCTTGGGTCAAGTGCACCTTAGTCCTCAAAGTAACAATCTTGCTTTTCAACACTTTAAGAAGTCTGGTGCAGTAGTTCTATGCAACGTAAGGTGTTATTCAAGCTCTTGACTGCTGCTTCCATGAGCATTGACTGTGGATCTCAGCAAGAAGAAATCCTTGACCACTTCCATCTTCTCTCCATTTATCATCACGTTACTCATTGGTCCAGTTGTGAGGATTTGGGTCTTCTTGACATTGAGTTGTGATATACAATGAAAACTACAACCCTTGGTATCTGTCATCAAGTGCTTAAAACTTTCCTCACTTCCAACAAGCAAGGCTGTGGGATGTGCATATTGCAGGCTGTCAATGAACCTTCCTCCAATCCTGATGCCACATTCTTCTTCACATGATCCAGCTTCTCTGATGACTTGCTCCGCATACAGGTGGAATAAGTATGCAGAGAGGATACAACCCTGACACACACCTTTCTTCATTTTGAACCATGCAGTATGTTCTTATTCCGGTCATACGACTGCCTCTTGATCATGTGCAAGTTCCACAGGAGCACAATGAAGTGTTCTGGAATTTCCATTCTTCTCTAGGATATCCGTAGCATATCATCATTATTGGAATTTGTGTATCTAATCATATTTACTGCTGTTGCCTTTAACTCATCTTGTCTTAGACTCCTACCAGTGTCTGTCCGTGCCTCCATAATTTGTGTGTGTGTGTGTGTGTGTGTTTGCTCTTATTGAGTACTGTCTTTCCCTTTACCCAAGATCATCCATGTTTACTCTCTGGCTAGTAATTTACCATCCCTTCCCCTCCCACAAGAGAATGCTACTTCTAGTGTGAAAACCTTTTCCTGACTTTTTATAACAGTGGCCTCATATGATAGCTGTCAGGTAATGTGCTCCAGGTTCATCCATATAAGGTGTTTTGCAGATTCACGATTATTATTTAAGGCTGCATAGTATTCCACTGTGTGTATGTATCAAACTATCGATCCATTCTTCCAAGGATGGGTATTTAGGTTATTTCCAACTCTTTTTCTATCGGGCTAATAGTGCTTCGATGAACATGGATGTACATGCTTCTATTCGTGTCCTGATTGTTATTTCTCTAGGATAGAGGCCAAGTAAAGGAGTTGCTGGATCATATAATAGTTCTATTTCTAACTTTTCAAGGAATTTCCATACCATTTTCCACCGTGGTTACAACATTTAATAGTCCCATCAGGTATGCATGAAAGTCCTGGTCTCTCCACACCCCTACCAGTCACACCTCTATCAACCCTCAACCCACTTTTGGTACAAGTCAGTCCAGTCATCAACTACACAGGGCTTCATCTGAAAGCCTTTGAAAGTATTCTTTTTACCCTAAATTCACTATGGAGGTGTAGCTTCAGTGGCTTCAAAGAGGATTCCTGATCACCTATTTAACATCCTATGAAGCACATTTTCTGGTTGTGTTAGGCAGGGTTTTCTAGAGAAATGAAACCAGGACACTTATGATTTTATATATGTATAAGAGCTTAGGTTTATAGTGAGAAGGAATATAACAGGTAATTAGTCCACACATCAGTATAGAGGGTTCAGCTCAACTCACTTCTGTGGAACAGTTGATATACGGGAAGTCCTTCAAGGCACATGGGCTGCCAGGTCCAAGGTCAAGTAAACAGATAGCAGAGTCCTCCCTGGGGCAAGGCAAGCAGAGTCTGCCCACAGGCAGCAGGCAGCTGGGTGGGTCACCAACAGTAAGTAGCTCAGGAGCTCAGCTAAGCAGACTTGATGTGATATTGAACACAAGCAATGCAAAGCGAAGGAATCCATCAGCCTTAAGTACAAGTGATGTACACACCAGCAGCAAGGCAAAACAGGTCTCGAAGGAGCCTCAAGTTCCAGTGACATGATCCATAGGTTGGCCTGGCCCACAGGTGGTGTAGCTCGTGGGTTGTGGCAGAGAACTAGCTACAGCAGTAGCGCACACACTCCAGCATGCTCTGATTACCAGAGAGCAAGAGAGAGAGGGGCAGGCCTTGCAGAACTATTTATCTCTTTTCACTCCAATCGCACTGCAACCTGAATAATCCCACATGTTCCTATTGGCCAGGTTGGCCCAATAAACCTAGCTATCACACTGGTGCACCAACAATGCCACATATAAATGTACATACACCCATGATGAAACACAGCCAATAAACCAATCCCATTTTCAAAAGGCTTTGATTTGGACTTAATTATCCTTATGCCTCAGTTGATCATCTAAAACCCCAGTCAAGTATGAAAAAAATCAGGGGGCTACATGTTTGTCTATCTCGGGATTTTGTATGCAAAATTACCCAGCACTTAAATGGTATTCAGGTTTTGCATTTTCATCTCCCTGATTATGCAAAAGTCCAGATGAATTGTCAAAGTTGTGGAAGGCAAAAATTGCAAACCTTCGCTACAGCAAAGGAAAGAGGAGTCATAAAAATTATGAGCAGACATAACACAGGAAATCCAGAACAGAAAAATCCCCCCAGGACCAATAAGGAGAGCATCAATCCTAGGAGGGAAAGGGAAGGGGCTAGGGGGAGGGAGGGGGAACTGATCACAATAATCGACGTATGGCTCCCCTCCCAGTGGGACGGAGAGCAGAAAAATGGGCGAAAGGAGATAGCGGTCAGTTTAAGGCATGGAGAAAAAGAATACTTCATAAATTATCAAGGGGACATGGGGGAGGGAGGAAAACAAATGAGGCACTGATACCACAGGCTCAAGTAGAAAGAAAATGTTCTGAAAAAGATGATGACAACATATGTACAGATGTGTTTGACACAATGGATAGATATTTGGATTGTGATAAGAGCTGTAAGAGGCCCCAATTTAAAAAACAAGGATGATGGCAACATATGTACAAATATGCTTGATATAATTGATGTGTAGATTGTTATAAGAGCTGTAAGAGCCCCCAATAAAAATATCTTTTAATTTAAAAAGTTATAAGCAGAACGTATGCACCCTGAATGTTACCATGGATTGGCCAATTAGGCAGTTTGTGTTTCCATAGCTTGTGTCTTATACATTGAGTGGTCTGCAACAGCAAGCCATTCCATGATGCCTAAGTGTAGGTTTGTATTTCTGCCCAAAATTGGATCGCTGAAATCCCCTCTCTGCTGGATGAGGCTTCAGAGCTGGGAAGCAACCCTGGTGGCAGCACACAGACAGATGAAGGAGGCACGCACCTGACCAGGTCGATGACCCGCTCCCTGGGTGCAGCGCTGACTGGCTCATCATTAATCATCACAATCTGATCTCCCGGGATCAACTTTCCTTCAGAGGGGCCACCTGGAGACAAATGAAAGCAAAGCAGGAGTGAGAAGGCCATTGTTACCTCATCCACAGCCTCCTCTCCAGATGAATTGTCGCGCATGGTAAGCAAATGGTGCCAATGGCAAAAACATAGCTCAGTTCTGCCTGCGTGTTCTCTACCTGGTCCTTGTCAACACTGGTTGCCCATCGGAAAGAACTGGGAAGTTCTGCGTAACTGATTTTTAAACTATTTTTGTTGAAGTTCTACATATGCCAATCCAACAAGTTTTACAAGTAAATTCTGTGACATGGAGGATGTCCTTCAAGTTCCGCAAGCAATCTCGCCGTCCTTTTCCAATTGCTGTCCCACTGTGAACATGAACTTCCCGTTTAATCTTTTGTGTTGCTGGTGTCAAGTTGGTCCCATGTAGAGAGCTCTTTAAAAGAGCACATACAAATGGCCAAACTACCTAAAAAAAAGGCTAAAAAAAAGCACAAGTGACATTATTGTTTGACTGATGTATGTCGGACCTTCAATAAAGTCAATAAGGTAGACTGAAGAAGAAGCAATGACATTGAAGAACAAAGAGCAAATCAATGACATTTTGAAGAGTACGGTGTACCTGACGAAATGATGGTATTTTCGGTCACGGCTGATGCGCGAGAAAGTTGGACATTCCAATAGGGAAGTGAGGAAGAATGGATGCGTTTGAATGATGGTCATGGCGAGGAATATGGCAAGTACCTTGGACTGCCAGAAGAACAAACAAATCTGTTTTGGAAGAAGTGCAGGCAGAAGGCTCCTGCGAAGGGAGGATGGTCTGATGTGTCACGGACTTTGGGCATGTTGTCAGGAGAGACGGATCCTGAGAGAAGGCCATCCTGCTTGGTAAAGTAGCCACGCAGCAAAAAGGAGGAAGGCCCTCCATGAGATTCACTGCCACAGAGACGGCCACCATGGGCTCACACAGAACCAGGATGGCGTGGGACTGGCTGGGTTTTGTTCTGTTGTGCATTGGGTCACTACGAATAGGAACCCACTTGACAGTACCTAGCAGCAACAACAAGGTGTTTGGTTTTAAGAAAACGTTAGGGGGTATTTTTGGTTTAAAGTTTAAAGATCATATCAGGGCAATCATTTTTGAGACTGGGCTGTTCATAGAGCATCAATGGCTCCAAGTCTAGATTTTGAGAATTTGACCTTCTGTTTTGCTTTCCACCAACACTCGTTTTACCCCATGATTCTTTTACAGTTTACAGAAGGCCGTGGAAGACAATGAAAGCCCCGAATCCATTTGCAGGGTCCCCACATGAATGAAGGCTCTGGGGAACCCCCTCTGACCATTGAACTTGCTATGAGACAGAGTGCACTGGAAACTGGATGAAGGCAGATGGTATTATTGTTCGGTGCCATCGACTCACTTCCGACTCATGGTCACCCTAGGCACAACGGAAGCAAGCACTGCTCGGTCCTGCGCCGTGCTGCCCATTACGGCTCTGCTCGAGCCCAGTGCTGCAGCCATTGGGTCAGTCCAGTGTGTTGAGGCCCTTCCTCTGTTCGCCGGCCCTTGACATTTGCAAACACGATGTCCTTCTCCGGGAACCGTTCTCTCCTGACAACATATCCAAAGAATTCAAGATGACGTGTTTTCATCCTTGCTTCTAAGGGTCACGATGGTCAAGCTTCCTCCAAGACAGATGTGTTGGTCCTTTTGGCAGCCCATGGTACTTGCGATAGGCTTCTCCAGCACCACAATTTTCAAATGCATCCATTCTTCTTCCGTCTTCCTTATTCGATGCCCACTTTCACAGGCAGATGAAACAATTGAAAATACGATGGCTTGGGGCAGGCACAGTCCTCAAGGCAGATGTAGTTTGCTTATAATTTAATACCTGATCATTCGTTATCCCTTTTGATCCATTTTAAATTTGTTCTGTTTTTTTTAAAATTATTATTTTCTGCTTTCTGTCGAATGAGGGTTTTTTTGTTTTATTTTATTATTGTTGTTGGAGTGTTTTGGGGTTTTTGGTAGTTTTATAAAAATATTTGAACTCCACTATAGGTACATCTACAGAGACAATAACTGAATTAATAGTTTTTTTAAATCTGAATTTATTAGGGGGTGGGAGCCAAGTATCAACATTTTTTTCTCTAAACGTTCACGGGCAAGGTTACTTACTTACTCCATAAATACTTACTTACTCCAAAGTTACTTACTCCATAAATAGCCTAGCAAATTCTCCAATTCTACCATTTGTGATTTGCCAGGGTATCTTCTAAAAAAGCAGATTCTGATTCAGTAGGTTGAATTTTGGTAAGAATAAGCTATTACATCTCCCCCCCACCTTCCCCCAACAACAACTAAACAGGAGGCACAATGTCTAGTGGGCCTCTTAGGATTTTGGAGGCAACATATCCCTCATTTGGGTGCTCTACTTCGACCTATTTAGCAAGTGACACAAAAGGCCGCCAATTTTGAGTGGGGCCCAGAACAAGAAAAGACTCAGCAACAGGTTCAGGCTGCCGTGCAAGCTGCTTTGCCCCTGGGACCATAGGATCCAGCTGACCCAATGGTGTGAGAGGGGTCAGTCGTGGATAGAGATGAAGTGTGGAGTCTTTGGCAGGCCCCTATTGGTGCATCACAGCATAGACCCTTGGGATTTTTGGAGTAAAGTCCTGTCATCCTCTGCAGACAACTACTCCACTTTTGAAAAACAGCTGTTGGCCTGTTACTGGGCCTTGGTGGAGACTGAACGCCTCACCATGGGTCACCGAGTCACCATGAGGCCTAAGCTGCCCATCGTGAATTGGGTATTGTCTGATCCCCAGAGTCATAAAGCTGGATGTGCACAGCAACACTCCATTGCTAAATAGACCTGGAGGTACAAGTAAGCTGCATGAAGAAGTTACCCAAATGCCCACAGTTTCCACTCTTGTCACACTACCTTCCTTCTCCCAGTCTGTACCTATGGCCTCCTGGGGAGTACCTTATGATAAGTTGACTGTGGAACAGAAAATTCGTACTCAGTTTGCTGATGGCTCTGCACGATATGCAGGTGCCACTCGTAAGTGGACAGCAGCAGCACTACAGCCCCTTTCTGGGATTTCCCTAAAGGACAGTGGTGAAGGGAAATCTTCCCAATGTGCAGAATTTTGAGCAGTACACCTGGCCGTTCAGTTTGCCCGGAAGGAGAAACAGCCAGATGTGAGATTGTATACTGATTCATGGTCTGTGGCTAATGGCTTGGCTGGATGGTCAGAGAATTGGAAGTGATATGATTGAAAATTTGGTGACAAGAAGGTGTGGGGAAGAGGTATACGGCTAGACCTCTCCGAATGGACCAAGAAAGTAAAGGTAATTGTATCTCACATGAACGCTCACCAAAGGGTTCTGAAGAGGAAGACGTTACAACCAAGTGGATGAGATGACACGCACTGTGGAGATTGTTTCCTCCTCTTTCCTCTACCACTCTTGTCATTGCCCAATGGGCACATGAACAAAATGGACATGGTGGCAGGGATGGAGATTATGCATGGTTGTAGCAACATGGACTTCCACTCATCTAGGCTGACTTGGCCACTGCCACTGCTGAGTGCCCCATTTGCCAGCAGCAGAAACCAACATTGAGTCCAAGATATGGGACCGTTCCTTGGGGAGATCAACCAGCAACCTGGTGGCAGGTTGGTTACATAGGACCACTTCCGTCATGGAGGGGACAGCGTTTTGTTCTTACAGGAACAGATACCTACTCTGGATATGGATTTGCCTTCCCTGCACGCAATGCTTCTGCCAAAACTACCATTTGTGGACTTACAGAATGCCTCATCCACCGGCATGGCATCCCACACAGCATTGCTTCAGATCAAGGAACTCACTTCACAGCAAATGCAGTGCAGCAGTGGGCCTATGCCCATGGAATCCACTGGTCATATCATATTCTTCCCTGGAGGCGGGGCACACATACACTCTGTTTGCTTCACATTCCTGATGACAGCCAGATGGAGCTACGCTGATGGAGCCAATGCCCTGGAGCTGGAGTAGCCCTGGAGAGACCCATGCCAGTGCTGAGATGCCTTCAATGCCACTGGATCCCCAAGATTTTCCACTCACTGGCCTGTTATCTAGCATTTGGCCACATTGCAAGGGTTCCGTGAGTCTGAAAAGGACTTTATACATTGGTATCGGATATATTGGCTAATATGGGACTTATGGACTTGATCTGTACTGCTCTGGGATGTTTTCTCAATATTCAATTGCTCTTGTATATAAAGCTTTTTCTTATATACCTATGAGTGCCTATGAATTGGTTTCTCTAGTCAACCCAGACTTACATACCCTAGATTCTGTATTTCTATCAGGTTTCCAGGTGATGCTGATTCCACTTTAAGTAGCAAGGCTCCTTAAGAAGAAGAAGATAGCCTTAGCAGGTGGTCAATCAGCTGTGTTGATGCTTGAAAGAAATGCTGAAAACACCTGAGCACAACTGTATTTAGATCAAGTTGAAGTTATTTTGTCAACCCAATGAGGGAGACCCCATGATGTAAGGAACCGAAAGACATCTGAGCAAGAGGGTGTTAACCAGTTGGTATTGAGTCCATTCCAACTCACGGTGGCCCCATGTGTGTCAGAGTAAAGCTGTACTCCACAGGGTTTTGAATAGCTGATATTTTAGAAGTCAATCACCAGGTCTTTCTTCTGAGGCACTTCTGAGTGGATGTGAACTTCTAAACCTTCAGTATGCAGTGGAATGCGCCTTGGTCAAAAAGGAGCAGTCACTCATGTCAATCAAGAAAGAGACATGCTTGGCTGTTTGTGGGGCTTGGATGGTGCTCAGGTGCTTTTGTCTGGACCAGATAGGATTCCAAATCAGTCTTGCTTTGTTTTTACTCCATCAAAGTCATACAGTGGCCTCATCTGACGCTGGCAGGTTGTGAAATTGCTCATGTTCAAGAAGAGGCTGCTAAGACTCAGCTAGTTTCCCAATGTCAGGAGCTGGGCCCTCACAGATTCCCAGTGGCAGTTCTTTTCCATGAAGAAGGTTGCTGTTGTCATTTATCTTCATGTTGGCCTCCAACGCATAGCAAACCCATGCACCATGGGATTGGACCTTTGTGATTCACAGGGTTTTCAATGGCTAATTGTTGGGAGTCGATCACCAGGACTTTCTTCTTAGTTTGGAAGAAACCTGTGAAATATCATGCCAACATTCCAGCTACCACTGACAGATTAAGTGCATTGGCCAGCAATCAAAGCTAGCTCTCTCTCATGGCAGCACAGAATGTTCCACTATTGAACCACAGCAGCTTTCCGATGAGAAAGGAGGAAACAATGATTTCTTGTGTGATTGTTGTGCATCAGGCACTGACTGGGCTAAAAATGCTTTGCTAACTGAATCTCAGTGAATACTACTGCCCTTTTCATATAAGGAGACAACTGCGGATCACACAGGTTAAGGGATTGGCTTGATGAGGCAGGACTGCATCTCAGTTCTGTCTGTTGATTCTTCCAAGTGCAGAATAGTCAGTCACTATCTCTTTTGAACTTGCTCCCAAAATTCAGACTGGTCACTGCTGCATCTCTTGACACATAAACTTAAACCCACATCTGTGTGAGCCACACATTGAAATAAAACTGACAAAAAATATTCTGATTATCTGGGTTACTTTCCCATTCCTAGATATGTACATGTGCCTGTCCAATGTCGATAAGGTGCTATAATTTCAACTTCATTTCTAGGTGCTGTCACTGGGTGGCACATGCAACTGAAATGTTATCTTTCCAGTATTATCACTGTGACTTTATTTAGTAATCAAAACGAACACTTCATGCTGGGAATATAGAACCGAAAGGGATTCAGTTCTACACCTACCCAGTCAGACAACATGCCACTCAGGCTGTTGCAAACACTTATTTTCTTTCAGGGGAATAGGAGGGTGGGGAACACCTTAACATGTCCTCATCTCAGTGATAAAAGAATTTCATTTCACAGATGTGATTGTACACATAAACAAGTCTGAAAATCATGTGGGGCACGAGGAACTCTGCTGGCAGTAGTGGTTACACGGAGTGCTAACCACAAGGTCAGCAGTTCGAAACCACCAGCCACACCTAGGGAGAGCTTTTTACTCCTGTCATGAGTGACAGTCTCAGATATGCCCAGGGGCAGTTTGAACATGTCCTATAGGGTCGCTGTGAGTTGGCATTGACTGGAGGGCAGTGAGTTTGGTTCGGTATTGGTTTGTGTGCAAGCAGTTACTCAAAATCAGAGAAGCTAATGCATAGTAATCAAGGGCTGGTCAAATACAGAAACATTTTCAAAATCACTGGTTGATGGATATTAACCAGTCTGATAGAAAACTACGCTAAACCTAATAAACCAACTCATACATTTGTCATATGCTATTTAATCAAAACAATTTGAGTCCAGATTTTCAGAGGAAGCGACACACAGTTCCTTCCAGAATATGAAACACTGGCATACTACGGGGAATGGTCTGGTGCCCTTGACTCTGAAAACTGGGTTGTCTAGTGTAGAAAATTGGGTCATGCCATCAAAATCACATAGGATTTCAGTAGAGTTATTTTTATGATTGAAGTCATTTATTTGACCAACATTTTCATCCATAAAAATGACAAGAAACATTCTTTGACTTCTGTTGTCACTTTTTTCGACTTTTCTCAATATTGTCTAACAGTAGGTATTTGAACTTCAGAGAGTCAAGGGAAAGACATTTAAAAAAAAAAAGAGGTTGAAGGAACAACAAAACAATACAATAAAATGTAAAACAAGATTTGAATCTACAGGAAGCTCCGAGGAGTAAACACACGGTGGAGAATCTCATATGCAGGGATTTGAACATATCCCAACACTACCGAACAAAAGACCAAATATGAACCTATTCAAAGAAAAGTATGTGTGGGTATGTATTCACAAACACCATACCTACATATAATACATTATATATGACATAAAATAAAATGTATTTGTGTATGCATATGTACATAGGCACAAAATTATGTCTAATAAACATATGATCTCTATGTATACATTAATAATGGTTATTTTTTGGTCATAGGAGATCAAGCGAGATTTTATATATATATATATAAAAAATCTCACACACAAAAGGGGACTTCAGAAAGCTCTTTGAAAAATTCCACTATTTTACATCAGATTTTTTTCATGAACTTTTTGAAGTCTCCTTAGTGGTTGTACATTGGACTGCTATCCACAAGGTCAGCAGTTTGAAACCACCAGCCGCTCTGCATGAGAAAGAGGAAGCTTTCTACTGTCATAAAGACTGTGTCTCAGAAACCCACAGGGGTAGTTTTACCCTGTCTTACAGAGTTGCTATGAGTCGGAATTAATTTGGTGGCAGTGATTTTGAGTTTGGTTTAGTGTATGTATGCGCACACAAGTACACACACACACACACACACACACACTCCTCTTTATTTTGGACACAGAGAGACCAGTCACTAGAAAAGGACATGCTTGGTAAAAAGAGGGTGATCAGAAAAGAGGAAGACCCTGTGGCAACATGGATCCACATAGTGGGTACAGCAATGGACCCAAACATAACGATGGTGCGGATGCTGCAGGACCCGGCAGCATTTTGTTTTGTTGTACACGGTGTCCCTGTGAGTCAGAACAGACTCAATGGTACCGAATTACAATAACAACATACCATCTACATTGTTAGTAGTTGGCTTTGCTTTCTAGAAAGCACATATATTATTATTATTATCTTAAAAGGCAAGAAACCTATTATATTTTAAGAATGAGATTTCCAGTTGCATCGACCTTGGCAAGCCCACACAGAGAGCTAAACTACTCTTTCTGTCTACTGAAATAAAGAGCTCCCGCACGTCCAGTAGGAAGAGTTGCGTGGTAAGAAACCAATAGACGGAAGGAGGAAACGTTCCTCCAAGTTCAAGTCCAGATCAGTTGCTTGCATTTGTGATGACGCTTGCTGTGGAAGTATATTATTCAGAACAAGTAAGATAAAAATTTCAAATAAAAAATCGACTTTAAAAATTGACACTAGTTCACTAGTTGACTTTCATTTCCCTTAACTGATAAACTCAACTGGCCCAATAATTTAGCACTTACTACTACTAGTAGTTATCATTTATGATGTAATAATATACCAGGTCCTTTTCTAACTTATACTTGCCAAAGCCCTGTATTGTCAATCCTGTGATGGTCCTAATTATGGACCCAGGTCCCTATTATGGACAAGTTGCAGATAAAAACTCTCAATGTGAAGTGCAGCAGAGAACACAGAAACTAAACGTCTGAAGAGTGGAAAAAGGTTTTGAACTCAGGGAATCACTGTGTGCTCTTAACTACTTAGCTACTGAATTCGGTTACTGATTTGCCAAATCCTGAACATAATCTAAAAATCGGAAGAAATCCAGGAGAAATATGGAGCTTTCCACTCCTGTAAAGAGTTATTATCTTGGAAACCCACAGGGTAGTTCTACCCTGTCCTATCGAGTTACCATGAATCGACATTGACCCAATGGCAGTATTTGGTTTGGTTTTGGTTTTGAAGATAATCAGCATAGAAAGGAATTTCCTTTGGTCTAAAAACCCAATACAAGCCCCTTAAAGTAACAGCACAAGTCTGTACAATAAATAACAAATACAGAAAAAAACCCATTGTGCAAAACGCAGCTAGTCCACTTTGGGCAGTGACATTACAATGTTGTATGTTGAGAGGAGAGCTTCTTTACACCCTGATAATGGTTGGGATTTAAGGCATTTAGCATTGAATCTATCTGTCAGTATCTGCTGCATAACAAAACTCCCCAAACTCAGTGGGTGTCCAACAACCTCCCAGTCCCAGGTCTTCAGTATGAGTGCAGATTGGCTGATCTTCGTTGGGCAACTGTCTCACACCAAAGATCTGGCTGCACTTGACTGGTGCCGCCTCATGTGTTCTGCTGCCTTGTGTGTTATTTCTGGAGCCCAGGCTCCAGAGGAATAGCAGAGCCCCAGGGGAATTCCTTCTCATGGTCATGGTGGAATTCCAAGAAATAGCCTGAAGTGCACAAGCACGGTTTAAGCCTTTACCCATGTCAGCTTTGCTAACATGCCATTGGTCAAGGTCAATCACATAGCTCAGCCCAACACATAAACAAACTCACTACCACCAAGTCAATTCTGACTCACAGTGATCCTATAAGGTAGAATTGCCCCTGTGGGTTTCTGAAACTCTAACTCTCAATGGGAGTAGAAAGCCTCATCTGTCTTCCTCCGAGCAGCTGGTAGATTTGAACTGCTGACCAACAAGTAACTCACTATGCCACTAGAGCTCCTCCAAGTTCAACACCAAGTAGAGGGGGAATCTATTGTCTCTAGTGGAAAGAAAAGGGAGTACACATTGGTAAACAGTCCACCATCCCAGTGATTAGTCCTTCACAGTAATTTAAGTACCACTTGCTGCTGTTCCCTTCAGCCACTTAGAAAGGCCGTGTTCTTTCCATTGATCAATTAAGAACCAGGCCATTCCCATGGTTATGAATGACAGGTCAGTGTTTTTGTTAGTAGTCAAATGAAAGGAAGGCTTTGGTCATTTAGAACTTAAGTAGAAGAGCCATTTGGAAGTTTGACTTTACCCAGGCGTGGGAACGATGTGCCCAGCTTTCACTCAAGGAATCAAACAGGTAGCCTTTGGGCAGGGGATGTGGAGGGTCCTGGGAGGCCCAGGAGTGTAGTAGGAGCTTACCTGGTGTTACTGAGCGAACGACCACTGGCTTTTCACTCCCTGCCACAAAACCGAATCCCAGCACTGGGTCCCTCCTCATCTCCACCTTCCGGGGAGCCGGAGGGATGATTTGGCAGCTCTCTAAGCGGGGGTCATCAAATGAGATGGCCTGTGTCATGTGGCTGTGGGAAAAACACATGGAGAAAAGAGGCATAAATGCATATACCGGGCATCATGTGGACCATCGCATTCTCTCTTGGGTAAAAACTTCTGTTCTCAGCCTGGTGGAGAAGCCAATAGTGGCGCTGCTTTCATGGCCTCCTTGGGCGATTTGCCTTTGCCCTGGCTGCTTCTGCTCTCTGAGTTGCTTGGCACACAGCTATTAGTATGGACCAAGCTCACCACTCTCTCAGGAGAGGGCAGTCCTGGCCACACATTTTAACATTGCAACCTGCTTTGACATACCCCTGACTTCCTTCGCCCTCCTCGACATCTTTCCCTCGTAGCATTCCTCACCTGCTAGCATGCTGTCGAACAGACTTATTTTCAGGTTGTTCTTCCCATTTCTTACTCCTCACAAGAATGTAAGTTCCATGATAACAAGAATGTTTGTGTTCTTCATGGATGGAACCCACGTTCCTAGACCAGCCTCTGCCACATCAGTAAATAATGAAGTTCATAAGCAGAGCAAAAGGCGTTTCCCTTGGGGAAACTGTCAAGTTGCAACTTACCTGCTGAGACAGGAAGTTTGAGAGGTAACAGCTAGGAGTTCAAGCTCCCTTTCCATTTCTGTGATTAGCGATCAGGTGGGTGCTAATACACATTCCTGTTCCAAAGACTTTGAGAATCGAGTTCTTGGTGTTTATTTTCGACATCAAGTACTAACTGAAAGGGTGGGGGCTTGAGTCCACCCTGAGGTGCCTGAAGAAGGGAGGTTTCGTGATCCACTTCTAAAAATTCATGGATTGAAAACGCTACAGCGAACAGTTGTACTGTGACACACACAGGGCCCATCATGTTAGAATCGACTCCTTGGCAACTGATTTTTAGAGGAACACTTTTTTCAAAAGCTTCAGTGAAGTTTTCTTTTCATTCACACCGGAACTGCGGAAGGCATCATCAACAATCCACACTTGTAACGTGTACAGCATTCAAAAATGTTCACAATGCTTTCGCAAGTATCTCCTTTGATCCATAAAGCCACGTTGAGACAGAGACACAGAACAGGGAACATTCTCTACACTCTCCAACTAGAGAAATCGAGTTACAAAGAGGAGCTTAGTGTTTTCCGGGGTCTGTGGCTGCTTTGCCAGCTCCAGGGATGCTAATGAAGACTCCCCACTCATGGTACCCAAGGCAGCCTGCTTTGCAGGGGAGTTCTTGGTTTGAATACTAAAGTCTCCTTAAAGTCACATAAGCCACGATCATTTCCATGATAGGGGCTTACTTCACTTTCCCCCCCTATCCTTAACTTTCTTCAATAAGTCAAAGAAAGTCAGGTTCAAATACCACGGAAGCTGCTATTCTGCCTTTCCATCTGGTCAACATGTTGTTTAAATGTAATAAAAGCAAGGCAGGGGAGGAGTCCCCCTGCTGCCCCTGTGTCATTTCTATGAGTGAAGGAAAATCATTGACAAACCCCCAGGATCTGTCCCACAGGCAGAGATCCCTGACGAGAGAAATAAAAGATCCAAATACCTTTTAAGCAGAAAGAAAAATGACTATTTGATTTCACTCCTTGTAGACGAGGAAAAAGGAACGGGCCTCTCATCTGTTGGAAGCCACGTGTTGACACTTTCCTCTGTTCAACTATTTTATCCTCAAAAGTCCCCTACAAGAGAGGGAGCTTTACTCTACACACACACACACACACCGCGTTCATTTTTCAATTTTTTTTTTACAAATGCCAGGAGAAGACAAAGAAAGGGGCCAAGGTCACATTCTTCTCAGGTGGAAGCCAGGTGTGATTCATACCTGCTCTGCTGATTCTAAGTGTAGTTCGCAAGGCACACTTGACAACGTGCCAAGTGTAAAATGATTAGGCTCTTCTAGGCATGGGGACCTTTCTGAGCAGCTGTCACAGATGAGGTCACCATGAGTCTCAGAGTTGACTCAATAGCCATGGGTAACATCCATTACAAATGTAATTTAAAACATCTGTAGCTTGATTATCCTCTTTCTACTGCATGAAAAAGTAGCAGGGGCTAATTTTTTAATCCATCAATGCATTCAATATCTACATTATTATTATTAATGCTTGACATTTATTGAACACGAATTCTGTGTTAAGTGTTGTTCTAAATGCTTTCCACAGCTTAGTTCATTTAATTCTCTAAAAAAAATCCATAATGAATTCATTTACTTAGCGAATGATTATTGAATGCCCACTGGGTTCTTGGACATACAGTAGTGAAAGACACGCACACGCACACGCACGCACACGTATGCACCATTCATTCTGGTGGTAAGAGCCAGAATAAATGAATTAATTAGTTTATTGACTTATAGTATACAGGTGATTTTCAGCACTAAGGATAAAAAGCAGAAGTAGGGAGGGAGACCGGGAGCTGCCAGACAAGGGTGATGGATGATAAGCATCCTTCAGGCAAGTGAAAAGGCCCTGAGGCATGCTGTACCTGGGAAAGCTCCCCTGAAATGGAGTACCAAAACAAATGTGTGTGGGGGGGTGGTGAGTGGGGGCTGGAGGCAGTGAGGAGAGGAGTGAAGAGGAGTGGGGCAGCAGTGCACTTGGAAAGGCCCTTGGAAAGACTCTGGCTTTTGCTCTGTGTGTAACAAAGAACCATGGGAAAGTTGCTAGGAGAGAAGTGATAGAATCCTGTTCTTTTGTGGGAGCAAACTGAAAAGACCCGGGTGGAAGCAGCGTGGTCCATTAAGGAGTTATGACACCAAGCCTAACAAAAGACCATTGTGGCTTGAATGGGAGTGAATATGGCAGAAATGGTCAAAGGCTATTGAGTTTCTAATATATTTGGAGGCCACTCTGACAGAGGAGGGTGGGAACGTTGCTCTGAGACCCCCTTCCTGCACACACCACGTGTCCCGAGTGAGGACGAAGCCATTGGTATGTTGCCAAATGCAAGTCCTGTGGCCTGTTTTTTTTTCTCCAAATTGAAGGAGGTAACACTCTTTGGCTGCACAGGAACACATACAAGAGGATTTCCAAATGTCTGCGGGGAAAAAGGAATGAACGTTAATGGGATTTTTCCACGAAGTTTTTGTAGCCTGGGGAGAGAGTGCACTCACAATCCAGTCTGGAGTGACACTTTCGAGCTGCCGCTGATTGCCTTGGTCTGAATGTTGGCCCTCCCCCTTCCTAGCCACGTCACTGCACAAACGGCTTCCTGACGCTGCCTCAGCACCCTCATCCGGGACATGGCAATAACAACCAAACTCATAAGACGTTGGTAGGGGACTGAGTGAGCAAAATGGCTGGCACATTAAAAGCATTAAAAAAAATCATTAGCTGTTATTTTTATCGTCCTGAAATAAAGCACGAGAAAGAAATAGGTTTTGGGCATTATGAACCTATTCAAATTTAAAATAGGGAAATAAAATCCGTAACATCTCCACAACCTGCAGCCCAACTCTCTCAGTGAAATGCCTTACACGTCCAGGCTGAGCTGTGAGGCCTTCAATTTGAAAGATCATCTCAGATGCAATGACACAGTAAACACAACTGCTCACCGAAATTGATGCACCCAAGGCAAAGTTGTAACAGAACACAGGAGGACCAAAGAAGGAAGAAGAATACTGAGACCGGCAAGTGACTCAATTGCTGTCCAAAAGTTTCCACAGCTGTGTTTTGTGACCACTGGGAATCCCTGGGCTTGGCTGCTAACCCAAAGGTTGGCAGTTCAAATCCTGCCAGCTGTTCCATGGGAGAAAGCTGTGATCCTTTGCTTCTGTAATGATTACAGCCTCAATAACCAACCCCCAGGGGCAGGTCTATCTTACAGTGTTGCTATGAGTCAGAATGAACTCAAAGGCACGTGTCTTTGAGTTTTGAGTGGCACAAATGAACAGTTACATGCTGGGCTACTTATGGAAAAGTTGGCAGTTTGAATTTAACCAGAGGCACCCTGAAAAAAAGGCCTGGCAATCCAAAAGTTGAAAGCCCTGGGTAGTATGCTTGGACCCTGACACCCTGAGGTGCCATGAGTCCAAGTCAACTCCTGGTAACTATTTTTAAGGGACCACTGCATACGGGACAAAGGAGTGAGGACGGAGGCCTGGAAAAACATTGTAACCTGAGCAAATCGCTGTGCCTACTGTGGCAGCTAAATCCAGTCAAGACTGAAAAACACAAACCCATTTCCATTGAGTCAGTTTGGACTCTTAGTGACCCTATAGGGCAGGGTAGAACTGCCCTTGTGAGTTTCCGGGACGGTGACTCTTTACAGGAGTAGAAAGCCCTGTCTCTCCCGAGGAGCAGCTGGTGGTCTCAAAATGCTGATCTTGCAGTTAGCAGCCCAACTCATAGCCACTACGCTACCAGAGCTCCTAGACTAGGTGGCAAAAATGAGAAGCACTAATTATATTTCAAGGGATGAGATAGAGGGGCAGGATGCTCTCATCTCAGGTGCCTCCATCCTCTGTGTCCTGGGAGCCAGAGGTGGGTCCAGCCCCCATCATTGTAGTTTCCCTACTCTCAGAAGTTCAGAAAACACAGAGCCAAATGTTGACTTTGTGATCACTACTGGTTCTAGTGTCTTCGATTTTGCTGATGTTTTCTTGAGGCTATGGGTTTTGCTTTTGTGTTGAGGATAACCTTCCAAAGGCATGTTCCTTTTCTTGCTTGACAGGCTGTGTTTTCAGCATAAATTATCTAAAAATAATCAACCTTTGTTATCTTTCCCAGTATGAACGGCTCCACCCTAAAATGTTGCCCATGAAACATTTTGTTCTTTGTAGTAAGGCAAGCACTTTGGGTCCCAGCATTTGGAAAAAAAATGTTTTAAATATAAAGATGCTTAACCCCCTATATAATGAGCTGAAAAAGCACCATCTTTTTACCTACTGAACACGCTTCAGTGAGTCCCGATGCTGAGACTAGAAGAATATAACGGATGAGCTACACAAACTTCCACCTCCTGCCCCCAACCTTCTCCCACCAACATGCAAAGAGAGACAGGGGATCTGACACCTGAAACTACTGAATACATTGAATGAGATGGAAATATATCCATCAAGATTGAAGGAACGATTTTCTTGTTTTTGACAGACTTCATTTCCTAAGGAATGATGGCAGTCTTGCTGCCAAGCTCTCCACAACAAGTATGTAGAGCTCTCCTTGAAGGCTTGGGGCATTTCTTTCTCAGTAGACTACCTCCAACGTACCACACAGAATTACGTCGACTAGTACAAAGCACTGTGTAAGGAGGTCTAGAATTGTTGCAGTTCTCAATGCACTCAGCAGACTCAGCAAGGTCGTTCTTGGAATATATCCTTTCCTTGGAGTGGAAAGGTCTAGAAGGAAGAACCAAGTTAAAGGCCATGACTTTTGGTGTGGAGATTTAAAAAGCTAAGACTGGAGTGAAGTGAAGCATAATATACACATATGTGCTCAGGTTCAACTGAGAAGGTCAATAGCAGTGTTTCTTTTCAGGGATGGCCAGCTGTGAGTGTCAAAATGATATGTTCTCCTCTTGGTTATGTCGTCATCTTGGTCTGTATTGTAGAGTGGGCTATTCTTCATTGATCCCTAGGATGCAATTCACTATCAGATGCTCTATTACTCTTTAATGTCTTCCTACTTTGCTAACACCCCATTAACCAAAGCATGCTACTTAGTTGAGTTCCAATATGACAAGTACAAAGTGCTTGGACATGTGCTCTTGCTCTTGCTTTCCTGATATTATTATAAGAAGAGTTTTCCCAGGAAGGAGAGTCAGTAATAAGAGGAAGGCATGGATTGTGTGACTGCTTTTCTCTATGAACAACTGCCTCCTTTGCCAGGAGACCAGAACGAGATGGTGCCCAGCTACCACTATTGTACATTTTGAAGAAAGATTCCACAGAAGAATCTTGATCAACAGGGGGGATAGCATAATAGAATTTTAAATTCGCATGAACTGGGGATAGACAAACCTCTGAAACTATTGCCCTGGGATCATCTTTAAACCTTAATCCAAATAGATCAACAATCTATAAAAGATCACTGTGACAACAGCAACTCCAAAGATTAGATAGGAACCTTAGGGGACAATGAGTAGATGTTAATGAGAGAGCAACTCCTAAGAAAAAGAGCGAGAAGGCCTATGCAACTTGAAGGTGACTTCCCTCCCATCGTGTGAAGCCAGAGGTGGTGAGACACAGCCTCCTTTCCTCTTTTCAAAGAGCCTACTATAAAAATGACCATTTTTAGAATAGTGTAGTATGGCAACAAATAGGGGGAAAGTATTCAACAATGGCATAGCACTTTGACAAAAACAAAACAAAAGAACAATTCCCGGATGAATTTAAAAATGCTCACCCTCTTAAACCAATTGCTTGCAAGCTTTAGAGTGCAAAGAAATAGAAGTGCTGTGGTTACTTTTGAAGCAAATATATTAAAGTACAGTAGAGGGGCTATGAAAATCATTTGTATTACCCAGGAGTTGGTGGTGTCAAGGAATGAAAGGAGTTTTCCCTTCTGGGTAAAGGTGATGATACAATAATGAGTGAGACTGTAACTTATTTTCCAAAAGAAAATAAGAGAACATAGCAAAACCAGGTGTTTGGAAACAATTCCACTGTTACGTGATTGTTTTATTGAAAATTATGTAAATATGTACCTAGAAAAACTGCAGTCTTTGAAAATTTAGAAATGAAATTTTAGCGCCTACTTAAAAATATTCCAAATGAAGCATTTCCATGGCTTGGGAACTAATTTTATTAAGCATAAGAACGTGCAACATCATCTATTTGATTTAGAAGAACAGTTGCTGGACATCAACGAAGATAGGAAATTTCAAGCTGATTTTCAACAAACTTCACATAGATGGGATTGAAAACTAGTCTATCATGAGCTAATCAGCATGGTAATGTCATCCTTTGGCCATTTGCCTCTACCTGTGTTGCTGGGGCTCCTTTTCCTTCTGTAACAACAATGATTAAAACCAAATGTAGAGGGAGCTGAACTTGCAACCAGGCCTTGACAAGTTCACTTGCTGAAGTGTTAAACTCAGTTGGTTAAAAATAATGAAGCGCCCTCCATCACTTTGCTGTCAATTGAAGTAGAAAGTAATTTTTAATGGAGCAGTAATAGCAAAATGTTCAGAAATCAGTAACATATACGTTTTGCTTTCATCTTATCTTATGTTGACATGTTGTAAACATTAACTTTAAAATCTCAGCAGCACTTTTTTTGAACCTCACTCACTGCCATGAAGTCAGTTCTGACTCACAGTGACCCTAGGGAACCGGGTAGACCTGTCCCTGTGGGGTTTTGTAACCACGTTTTTTTTTAATTTTCACAACTTGATTGAGCAGTAATTAATAAGAATTAAGTACACATATTTAAAAGTATACAATGGGATGTTTTGACACTTTTGCCCATGAAATCCTCTGCACAATCATGATAATATGTCCATTGTTCTCAAAATGTTTCTCTTCCCTTCCTCCCAGCCTCTCTATTCCTTCTTCTCAAGATTCTCTGATCTATTATCATTAATTAGTTTTCCTTGTCTAGATATTTATGTATTCTTTTTTTGGGGGGGGAGGTGTTAAAGGGTCTGGTTTCTTTCATTTAACAATTATTTTTGGATACACGCATGTTATTGCATGTGCCATTCAGTCATTTCGTTTTGTTGTTCATTGTGTGGCTACACCACACTCTTTTCATCTACTCACCTACTTATGGATATACTCATTGTTTTTTACTTCAAACCTCTTTATGGGAGCAAAAAGTCCTGTCTTTCTCCCGCAGAAAAACTGGTGGTTTAGAATGGCAGACCTCTAGATTACCAGCCCAAGACATAAGTATGATTAGATGTAAAATGAAAAAAATACATATTTTGGAGCATGTGTTCAAATCTAGTCTACTCATAGAAGAGCCAAAACAAAACAAAACAAACAGAAACGTAGAGATTTCTGTCTGGATCCAGAAGGAGGGTGGTGGTGGTCAGGAGTACAGTTCTCAACAGTCATGAGGGAAACATGACTTCCTTTCCTGGACAAGGCATCGCACACAGCCACCACCCACCCCTCGGGGGAGGCTTGCATGCTGCTGTGAAAACACGAGCCTCACGATTGTTTGATGGACAACTGATCGAGAATATGGCACAGGACTGGGCAGCAGTTCATTCCGTTGTGCCAGGGTTGGCATGAGCCGTAAACTGAGTTTAAGAGCCAAGCTAGCAGCAACATGATCCCGAGAGAGCCTGACTTCGGGTGTAAGTCTAAAGGGGGTGCTTCTCATGCTTTGATATGATGGACAGAATCAGTGATATTGCAGAGCTCACCATGGCTCTTGAAAAGACAAGCTTTCCCATCCAGAAACAATTGGTGACATTTCGAGAAACTTAAAAATGCTTTCTGAGGGCTGATGGGAAACAGGTGCATTTCTAGCCTGCTTGTCTAATCCTACCCAGCAAGTGAGAGGCCTAGGTTGGCATGACTACAGGGCAGACAGCTTGATGGCTCTCACATATGCTCTTGCTTTGAGTGCCAATTGATTGAACCCTTTGGGGATTAAAAATCCAGCCACTCCAGCGCTTCCAAAGCCATCACTGACCCCCGTTGCGTACAGAGCATGAAATATGACGTGGTTGGGCAGACTTTTTCTTCCTGATTGATTACCCTTCTGTTTTTATACTTGTAGGAAAATACCTTTTTGAACAGACTTGTGACCATGGGCAAAGACTTCCTCAAAAATATTCAAAACATCATTCCACGTCAAGAGCTTATCTCCATCAAATGAGATGCTTTCTGTAGGCTAGGGCAGAACCTGTGTGTGTTTGTGGTGGGAGGGGGAACTGTAGAAACAGAGGAGCCCAGTCCCATCCCTCAAACAATAAACAAACCCACTGCCATTGAGGTGATTCCAACTTATAGTGACCCTATGGGACAGAATAGAGATGATTCATAGGGTTCTGAAGTTGTAAATATTTATTTATTTTTATGAATCATTTTATATGGGGCTCATATAACTCTTATCACAATCCATCCATCCATCCGTTGTGTCAACCACATTTATACATTTGTTGCCATCATCATTCTCAAAACATTTTCTTTCTACTTGAGTCCTTGGCATCAGCTCATTTTCCCCCTCCCTCCCTGCCCCTCCTCCCTCAGAAACCCTTGATAATTTATAAATTTTTATTATTTTGTCATGTCTTGCACTGTCTGACGCTTCCCTTCACCCACTTTTCTGATGCCCATCCCCCAGGGAAGAGGTTATATGTAGATCCTTGTGATCGGTTCCCCCTTTCTAACCCACATTTCCTCAACCCTCCCAGTATCACCATTTGCACCACTGGTCCTAAGGGGTTCATCTGTCCTGGATTCCCTGTGTTTCCAGCTCTTATCTGTACCAGTGCACATGCTCTGGTCTAGCCGGATTTGTAAGGTAGAATTTGGATCATGACAGTGGGAGTGGGTGGGCAGGAAGCATTAAAGAACTAGAGGAAAGTTGTATGCTTCATCGTTGCTACACTACACCCTGACTGGCTTGTCTCCTCCCCGCGACCCTTCTGTAAGGGGAGTTGTGAATCTTCATGAAAGCAGTCAAATCAATCTGTCACAGAAGGCTTGAACCACCAACTTAAGCTTAGCAGCCCAGTGCTGAACCCAGGGTGCTACCAGGGCTCCTTGCCATCCCAGAGAGTTATGGTATGCCTCCATGATTATATGTATTTTTGAAAAGGTTTATTTAATACCATTTTATCTTTGAAATGTAAAACTCTATAAACTAGAAGACAGTGTTACCAAAAATGCTGATCGATGAGGTTATTCTAAAACATGAAGAGATTTTCATACATGAGATATTTTTAGAGTACTGATTGGTCATTGTATAATCTTTGTATACATACATACATGCATAAAATCTCAAAAATAATTTGGTATTAAAGTCTTGTTTTGATGCCTACAAACTTCTTTTTTTGATTGAATAAATACCTTTTATTTTATTTTTTAAATTTTTTAAAAAATAATCATTTTATTAGGGCCTCATACAACTCATCACAATCTGTACATACGTCATGTGTCCAGCACTTTTGTACATATGTTGATTTCATCATTCTTACGACACCCACTTTCCACTTGAGCCCCTGGTGTCAGCTCATTTTTCCCCCTCCGTCCTCACTCCCCACTACCCCCAAACCTCTGATAATTTACAATTTATTATTATTTTATCAAATCTTACCCCATCCCACGTCTCTCTCGCCCACTTCTCCACTGTTCATCCCCCAGGGAGGAGGCCACATGTAGACTCTGTCCTCTGTTCCCCCTTTCTCCCTCTCCTTCCCTCCTGCCATCGCCACTCTCTCCACTGGTCCTGGGGGGTTCCTTTGTCCTGGGTTCACTGTATTTCCAGTTCCTATCTGTGGAAGTTAAATGGGGCTGGTGAGGAAATCACCAAAGCAAAGGTTGAAGTTAAAATCTTCGGTGTTAATGAGAAACTTGTGCATTCAAATGGATGGTATCACTCAGGTCCTGTGGTCATTACAGAATCTGGTGCCAACTTGAGACTATTAAGAGCGAAGGGGTACAGTTTAACCTGTCAATGAGGTCACTGCTGGAGGACCTCATTTGGAGGCACTACGGAGATAAATAGCTCACTGGAGGCAGGATACAGACATTTTCTTCTTTGACTCCCTGCGAGACATTCCTGTTGACAAGACACATAGAGCTATGCTAGAGGCCTAGAGCTGGAGAAGCCACGTGGAGACCCCTGCTAGCACTGAGATGCCGTTAATGCCACTGGATCCACAAAACTTTCCACCAACTCCCTTGTGATCTTCCTGACAAAACTTTCCACCAACTCCCCTGTGATCTTCCTGCATTTGGCGTCACTGCGTGTATTTCATGAGTCTGAAGAGGGCTTTATAGATTGGTATTGGTCATATGGGCTAATATCAGACTTATGGACTTGATCTGGATTGGACTGGGATGTTTTCTCAATATGCAACTACTCTTTATATAAAGCTCTTTCCCGTTTCTCCCAGAACCAGTCAGTCCTGTTGTTTTCTCCTCTGAATTGTTAATCCCTTTTGCATTTTTAAGCTTACCTCAGCAGACTATGTTGTGCTTGTGCTTTTGTGCTTACCTTACTTCACTTAGCATAATTTCCTCCAGTTATTCCCATGCAGCAATGTGTTTCATGAGTTCATCACTGCTTTTTAGGGATGCCTAGTACTCCACTGTATGTATGTATCACAGTTTTTAATCCATTCGTCTGTTGATGGAAATTTGGGTTGTTTCCAACTCCTTGCAATTGTGAACTGTGCCGTGATGAACATTGGAACACAGGTGTCTGGCCGTGGTTTGTTTCATGCCTCTTCTGGCTATATGCCCAGTATGGGGATTGCTAGGTCGCAGGGTAGCTTGATTTCCAACTGTTTTACATATCGCCCAATAAATTTCTATAGTGCCTGCACAGGTCCACCAGCAGTGGACAAAAGTTCCTATCTCACCACAGCCCCTCCAACACTTGTTACTTTCTGAGTTTTTGAATTGGGCTATCTTTGAAGGTTTTAGGTGGTATCTTATAGTTGTTTTAATTTGCATTTCTCTTATGGCTAATGATCAGGAACATTTTCTCATATGTTTATTGGCCATTCACATTTTTGCCCTTGTGAAACTTCTGTTCAGGTCTTTTGCCCACCTCATCAGTGGGCAATTAGTATTTTCTTTTGGGAATCGAGCAGAGTTCTGTAGAGTTTAGTAATAAGGCTGGTGTCTGATGTGTCATTGTTAAAGATGTTTTCCCAGTCCGTGGGCTCTCTTATTACTCTTTTGGTGAATTCTTTCAATGAACGCATGTGCCTTATCTTCAGTATATCCCACTTGTCAATTTGTGCCCCCTCTGTATTTGTGTTGTTCCCTGTTTCTGATAGCCTATGTATTCTCTGCGCCAAAGTTCTCAGGTTTGTCCCAATTCCCTTATTGATGGCCCTAATAGTTTGGGTTTTATCACAAGGTCTGTGATCCACCTTGAGCTTATTCTTGTACACTGGAGTGGAGGAGGCGGGGAAAAGGAAGTGAGTGTTAACAAGCCCAGAAACAAGGAACAACAAGTGATCTAAAATCAATGGAAAGGAGGGTGTAGGATGCCTAGTAGGGCTTGTTCAAGGGCAATGTAGCAGAAATAACTTACCAAACCCTGAATGAAGGCTGAACATGATAGTTGGACAATAGGAAAGTAAAAGGAAGTAGAGGAAAGAACCAGGAGGCAAGGACATTTATAGAGATCTAAATATAGGCATGTACACATGTAAATATATTTATATATGAGATAGGGAAATAGATCTATGTAAATATATTTTGTGGTTTAGTATTAAGTTAGCAGAAGGACATTGGGCCACTACTGAAGTACTCCCTCAATGCAAGAACACTTTTTTCTAATAACCAGACCTTCCATGATGCTCACCTTCCCAACATGATTGCCTAAGACAAAGCGGGTGCATAAACAAATGTGGTGAGGAAAGCTGATGGTGTCCGGCTATCAAAAGATGTAGCATCTGGGGTCTTAAAGACTTGAAGGTAAACAAGCGGCCATCTAGCTGAGAAGCAACAAAGCCCACATAGAAGAAGCACACCAGCCTGTGTGATCATAAGATGTCAATGGGACCAGGTATCAAGCATCAAAGATCCAGAACAAAAATCTTATCATTGTGACTGAGGGTGAGTGTGGTGTGGTGACCCAAAGCCCAACTGTAGACAATTGGACATCCTCTTACAGAAGGGTCACAAGGAAGAGATGAGCCAGTCAGGGTGCATTATAGCAATGACGAAACATACAAGTTTACTCTAGTTCTTCAATGCTCCCCCACCCCACTATCATAATCCCAATTCTACCTTACAAATCCAGAGCATGTACATGCGTACAGAGAAGAGCTGGAAACACAGTGAATCCAGGACAGATAAACCCCTGCTGACCAATATTGAGAATAGCCATACCAGGAGGGTAAAGGGAAGGTCGGGGAGAAAGGGGGAACCAATCGAAGGGAAACATTGGTAGTGTAAGACATGAAAAATAATAATAATTGATAAATTATCAAGGGTTCATGAGGGAGGAGGGGAAAATGAGGATCTGATACCAAGGGCTCAAGGAGAAAGCAAATGTTTTGAGAATGATGACGGCAACAAATGTACAAATGTGCTTGAGTTGTACGAACCCCCAATAAAATGACTTTTTAAAAGTTCTCTCTTGTACACATATGAGTGTCTATGAACTTTGTTTCTCTAGTCTACCCAGACTAACACATTAGTCTCTTCCCTCTGGCTTCCCACTGGCTTCAATGAATGTGAGGTTCCGGCAAGAGAGAACTAGGGTGGGTGAAGAGAAAAATCTCTCTCTTCAGTATTCAAAGTAGTTTGGGAAGGACAATATCCCCTCTGATCACTGTTCCTGTCACGATGGCCCTCTTCTATAATCCAAGGCTTTCCCAGCTCCTCATGGTTTCCTTCCCTGCTCCTTGAGGCCCATTAGTGTTAAAGGCTCCTAGTTCCATGGGGACGCAGTCTGACTCATTAGTTTCCTTGTCTGTGTCCACATCAGTTTGCTTCCTGCCAGGCTTCTGAAGCATGCACCCTATCTGTCTTTCATCGAAAAACCTGGTAAAGTGCATGAAATGAGGGCTTCCCTTGGATGGCACTGAAGAGGAGTCTCTGTGTCTTGGCAGCCAGGGAAAAATGTAATTCCAGCCTCTTTTCTTATTCTTGGCAAGGAGCATTCAAAGCAGCATCCGTTATTTTATTAATATTTATTTATAATATAGCAGTTGTACTTACATCTATGCCGACAGTGCTCAGAAAAATAATCAACACCAAAACTGATTCAATAAGTAATTATTATGGAGTGAAACAAATTTCCCATCTCAAAACCTTTCAATACAACTAAGGTTTGGGGTTCATACAAGGGCCACTATGGAATCCATTTCCATGTACCGGATTTAAGTAACATGAAGTCTCTTTTATCTCAACTGGGGTAGCCTAATTTTTTTGTTTCTGCATCCAAATTCGCTCATTAGATTTTTAACTTTTGTCAAAATTACCCCCAGTATCCAACTGAATAGCAATACGGTCAAGTGTACAAGCGAGAGCATGACTGAACTTGAGAGTTAGATGGGGGCGCTGGCTCACACCTTCAGGTTATAGAAACATTGAAAGGCACAGCTGAAGATGCCACCTACCATATTCTTTTAAGGTTGGTATAGTAAACGAGAAATGGACTTTTGGATTTGATTAAAATAAGTATCTTTTTATAATTGATGGCCTCTCAATGTAGCTAAGATTTATTCAACAACTATTTAATAGTCTTTCAATATGCCTTCCCTGGATGGTACAGCAAACCATTTGTACACAACAACCCCACCTAAAGGTCAGCAGCTGGAGCCAACCCAGCAGTATTATAGAAGCAAGGTCCAGAAATCGACTTCTGTAAAGATTACAGCCAAGAAAATCCTAGGGAGCAGCTCTGCACTGTAACCCAGGCTAGTGCCATGAATGGGAGCTGACTTGATGGCAATGTCTTTTTTGTTCTTTGTTTGCTTGTTTTCATTTGCCGGGACTCTGGTTTATGGCTGGGAGTAATGACCGACAAGCTCTGGGCCCTTAGGGAAATGTATGTTCTAGTCCAGGGCTCAGGAAAGCATATTCCAATTCCAATCCAAAGCCAAAGTGTGTGAGTAGAGTTTTACTGTAACACAGCCACTCCCCTTTGGGTAAGTACTATGACTACTTTCATTTTACAATGGTGGAGTTGAGTCGCTGCCACAGAAACCTGGGAGCCCACACAGTGGAAAATATTTACTATCTGGTCCTTTACAGAGGAAAAACAATGTTAGTCAACTCCTGATCTAGTAGAAGAGCTAAAGTAATAAAAATCAAACAAACAAAATATATGACATTGTCAAGGACCGGTGATTTCTATAAAGAAAAATGCAGGCGGAGAGAGAGTGAAAGAGAGCATGGCTTAGTTTAACAAGATGGGAGTTGAAGGCTCTGTAAGGGGGCACAATGGAAGTACGGGATTGAGCTGGGAGAAGAATCTGTGGGAAAAATAGCCCAAGCAGAGGGAACATATGTGGACAAGCCTTGAAGAAAGAGCCTCCAGGGCATTGTTTCAGTCATGCATTCATTTCTTTAGTCAAGATAATTTTAAGATGCCAACTTGCTGTGAGGCTCTCCTCAGTTCTGTGAATATAGTGACATACGTGTATTCCTCACTCATTAAGTAGCTTGTTATCCAACATTTCACATTTCAGACAACAGTAAAAAAAATCCACTACCTACTGTTTTGCATGTCGCCAATTTACGTATGGCAGTAAAAAATGCTGAGGTGCCAAACATGAGTAATCCTGGCAGTGATGGTTATGGTTATTCGTCAACTTGGTGGGCCCATGATTCTCAGTGGATTGACAGTTATCCAATGGTGCCATTTGGCAATGATTTAATGATGTTGCCAGATTTTGTGAACTTATGTGGTCAGATTTTTGTATAATGCCGATTTTTGCATAAGAACCTGGTCTCTGTAACCTAACCAGTTGGTGAGGAGTGAGTGTGTTCCATCCATTCCTTGACTTCAAATAAATACCTATCATCAAAGAACAAAAAATTATATCATTGTGAATGTGGGGGAGTGCGGAATGGAGACCCAAAGTCCATCTGTAGGCAACTGGACATCCCCTTACAGAAGGGTTGCAGGGAGGAGACAAGCCAGTCAGGGTGCAGTGTAGCAACGATAAAACATACAACTTTCCTCTGTTCTTTAATGCTTCCTCCAACCCCACCCCCACTATCATGATCCCAATTCTACCTTACAAAACCAGCTAGACCAGAGCATGTACACTGGTACAGATAAGAGCTGGAAACACAGGGAATCCAGGACACACAAACCCCTCAGGACCAATAATGAGAATAGCGATACCAGGAGGGTTAGGGGATGGTAGGGGAGAAAGAGCGAATCGATCACAAAGATCTACATATAACCCCCTCCCAAGGGGACAGACAACAGAAAAGTGGGTGAAGGGAGACATCAGACAGTGTAAGACATGAAAAAAAAATTATAAATTATCAAGGGTTTGTGAGGGAGAGAGGATGGGGGAAGGAGGGGGAAAATGCGGAGCTGATACCAAGGGCTCAAGTAGAAAGAAAATGTTTTGAGAATGA
>NW_022103951.1:16117123-16121354 GCF_000313985.2 Echinops telfairi
GCCACTCACTCCACTGGTCCTGAGGGGATCATTTTCCCTGTATTCCCTGTATTTCCAGTTTCTATCTGTACCAGTGTACATCCTCTGGGCTCCAAGATTCTTAAAATCTAAAGCTTGATCCAGATCTAGTACTGAATGAGTTGAGAAAATAAAAATCCTGAAATTCTCCTTCTTAAAAATCAACGTTAATAAAGATCTTAAATATCAAATGTGGACATTAATTATATCTATAAACCATAATAATAATCCTTTGGAGAGTTGCAGTTCAAAGGACCAATCAGATTTATATAGAATCTATATGGGTATGTTTTCCCAGTCATGCTGTTAGCTTTAGAAAATGAGATGCAATAAATCAAGGATCTATTCAAGCTTGTATAAATTAACATCTAAAACAGGTTTCATTAATTCATGATCAAATTTATCCTTCAAGGAGTCAGTTCTATTTGTCAATACCACTACTGAAAATGATTTCAACAATTAGTCTTTCATCAACAGCCAGTTCATCTACCCAGAAAGATTATTGTCATTGTTAAGGATGATGAATTTAACACCTGCAAAATGGTTATTGACTATGCCTTCTGAATCTAAAAGGACAAGATGTTTACCAATTTCCCTAGAGCAGCAAAATTCCTACAGCTAGGCTGGTTATCAATTACATTAATGAGTTCAGTTCAATGTGTTGAAGTGATGAGTTTTATGTCAATGACAGTCTAATATGTCAGAGGCAAGAAGACTCAAGCCACACCCTTGAGGTCACTGAGATGCTAAGTAGCCCTCATTCATACATCACACCTTCCACCCCCAGATAAACATTATGTCTCAGGAATGCTCAAACTTTCATTGAGTTTAATTGGTGATTAAAAATACAAAGATAGGTAACAGCAGACGGATATCCCCACAATAAATGCTCAAAATTATATGCTCTGTTTGGTAACGATCAGTATAAATGATCGTGATATGGATATGAGTTAGAGTGAACTCATATCTATGTGAATTGAATTCTAGAGGCAATGCAGAGCACTTCAAATGCAACTATCACAATCTATTCCTGGAGAATAAATTTCTACAACCATACTGGAAAGCCACTGGGTAGACCTTAACAGCAAAGGTCATCTTCAGCTCATGTCAGCGATCCCTCCATGGCACTTGGTGAGTAGTCATCTGATTTCAAGGGGCACTCCAGCTAGAAGCTAGAGGTACTGGTGAACGGATCAACTTGGTAGAGCGAGTGGAGGAGTAGGCTGGGGGGAAATCAGAGGATTTGTTTTTTCAGACCCTACTCAAGCAAAAAAGGCCTTTCTTCTATTTCCGTAGAGAGTGAAAGAGCCAACAAGAGTCAGTATCTACAAAATTTAGGAATGTAAACTACAAGGGACTCGATATAAATTAGGTTATGATCAGCAATTTTTTAATGGAAAAGAATAGGAAATAGAAATATCAAAGTACGTAGCAGCTAATGAGGTTAAGTGTTATTTGATGACTCTGTGTGTTGTGCATATATGCATGCACGCATGTGTTAGGGAAAAAGAGAGGTATCACACTATAAAAAGTATACCTTCCTGTAAGTTGCAATAAATAACTCTAAAAGCATTTCAGGAGGAGCTGCTAGGCAGTCCCAGTTTTATAGACATACCACACCTGGTAGGATTTAGGGATGAGCACAGCGTTAGGAACCAACACATACCCAGGACTGCCACCCAGGTAACTGGCCTTAAAGCAACACGATGAACTCCAGACCTCCGAAGACACCGCCAGGCCTGTTCACATTGGTTTTATAGCTAGGAGAGACCATGATAGTCAATGGGAGTTCTTGAGCATTGGTTAAGAAAGAAAAGGAAAACACCAAGAACATCCAAGAACCTAGAAGAATCTCAAATGGCTATTTGTAAGGCAGATCCCTGTAGTATATACATGGGTATAAGGAGAAATCTTAATTTCTGAGTGCCAGGTAAAAAACAATGTTCTTTGATCTATTTATGGGACATGTCTACCCAAACATAGTTTTTGAAATGAGCTAGATTTATCTACAACTTCATATGTCTCTTGGTGTCTCTGCCTCCAGGCTAAAAAAAGACCCAAAATACTCTCTCTTTCTCTCTCTCTGTCAGTCAATCAACATGTTTTTAATGGACTGCCTTTCCATGTATGGGCATTCTTCTAAGTGCTAGATATATAGCAGTGACCTTTAGAGTAGGTCCCTTGTCATGTGGTTTCTATTGTCTTCCAAATGTGCTCCACACTCTCTCTACTTTCTCCTATTTCTATTTCTCTCCTTTCTAAGGTCTCCACTTCTTTACATCCATGTATTCCATACAGGAGGCCTCAAGTCTTATGAATAACTGGCTTACTGAATGAAGTTATACGAAAATATGAAGAAACATCTTTTTTTCAGTAAAAGGCTAAGCTGTTTTTCACTCTGAGTCTGAAAGTTTTTCCTAAACATTACTTATAATTATAAAGGGATCATAAAAGGAATCATAAAAGGAAAAACACTACCGGTGGGGTAGAGAATCTGGACATTGCCTTAGCCAAGTAATTGGAGGTAACATCACCATGAACGGTCAAACAGGAATCAAGTGCCTCCTGATAAGGTGCTCCAAGAAGGGTACAAATATAGATAGCCTGATTCCAATCATGAAAAAAACCCAATTGAGGACCACCCTAGAAAATAACTGGCCTGAAGTCTTGTAAATGTCAAGACTTGTAAATGTCAAATGTGAGATAATGAAGGACTGACCACGTAAACAAGTAACTGTTTGGGGCAAAAGGCCTGATGTGACAGCTAAACCCAAAATGTAATTCTGGCCTGGCTTCTGTACTGGAGAGATAAAAATTATGTATAATGAATTGATAGTGTTGGCATATGACAAAACTATTGGGTCTGTGTTGTTTCCTGTATTACATGAATGTGAATTGCTAGACCTTCCAATATCTAACCATCCTTACATTCCTTTACAAACTGAATTGGTCCTGAGAGGTTTTTTTCTTAATATGCTGTTTGACCTTATTCAATAATATTTTATTTAGGATTTTGGTGGCCAGGTTTGGAGCAATGCTATTTGTGCTGTGTCCAAAGTATGTGAGGACCTTCAACAAAATGGATTTGATACAGTAACTACAACAATGGGCTCAAAGATAACAGTTGGGAGGGTAGTATGGTACCAAGCAGTATATCATTCTGTTGCATACATGGGGTCACCATAAGTTGGAGTCAACCTGATGGCACTGAACAATAGCAACAACATTTGTGCCATGTATAATGGGCTCACCTCTGAAGAAGAGTCTGCCTTACTTGCCTTGTATAATAATTTGTCTTTGTATAAAATACTTCGTTGGTTCACTGGCTGACTACATGAATAAATGGCTGAAAGAGGAGGGAAGAAACAAAGGAAAGAAGAGATAAAGGGAAAATATATATTTTTTTAAGTGTGGCCTACAAGCATCACAGTTACCCATGGTACTTATTAAAGCTGCAGCTCCTGGGCGTTCACCCAGGACCTACAAAATTGGACTTCCTGCATGGGCTGCCCAGGGACTCGAATGTTTATCAAACTCTCCAAAGGGTTTATTATGAAAACAAAATTTTGATAATGGGCACTGTGAGAAAGAAATGAGGAGTGGGTTTATAGGCAAAAAGATTAGAGACAGAGTGAATTCTCTCATGGTCTTTTTCCAAGGTGACACGGTGATTTTTAAACTATCTGGAACCTTCCCAAATTCCAGTTTGCCATAACAAATAAAAGTTCCAACAAACCACCCATAAATATTGAGTGCCTATTATCTGACTGGCGGCACTGTGGGTCAGGCTTTGGGTGGCAACCTAGTTGATTCAAACCCACCCTATATAGGGTTGCTATGAGTCAGAATGAAATCTATGGCCATGGGTTTGTTGGTGGTGGTAGCTTTTTGCTTTCTTTGTTTATGATGTGCCGAAAAGAGCCCTGGTGGTGTTGCGGGTTAAACGTTGGACTGCTTACCACCAGGAAACCCTATGGAGCAGTTCTCCTTTGTCCTATCAAATTGCTTTGCGTCAGAACTGACCCGACGACAATGAGTTTGGTTTGATTAGGTTTATTATGTGACAAGGAGCGCTTGTGGAATGGGGTTCGGGTTTGGCTACAAAATGAAAGGTCCAATTCCCATCGGTACCGATGGGAATTGGAAACGCAGGGAATCTAGGACAGATGAACCACTCAGGACCAGGGGTGACAGTGGCGATACCAGGAGGGAA
>NW_022103951.1:16122381-16124383 GCF_000313985.2 Echinops telfairi
CCCACCCCCTATTTTCTTAATTCCCCAGTGAATTTCCTGAAAAATCTCTAGTGCCCAGATGGAGAAGCATTTATGGGAGGCAATACTCATTTTTTCTGATCAACAACTTGATGGCTTGAATAAACATTTGCCATTACGTTCACATGAATTAGGACCACTAGTAGAGATTGAGAGCACGTGAATGAGAAGGCTGATGTTTCTAAGTCCTCTTTTCCCTTGTCATATAGAAACCGGTACTCCGTCTTCTCTGGGACCAAGGAAGCAGTTCTTTGTTGCACTTTATTTTGCTGTTGCTACTACCACACAGACGTGAGCTGTCGACGCCTAGGACATTCCCAGTTGAACATCTGGAGGCCAAGCTAAGTTTATTTTTATGGTTCGTTTCACTAAAGCAATTTGCACTTGCATTTTGTTTTACTGAGAGAGCTGCAGGAAAAATTTTACTCCATTTTATATTGCTAGATTTATTTGGATAAGCTCAAAATAGCTCACACGTTCAGAGGCCATGCATGCTTAATAGCATACTGAAAATTTTAAAGAGCTTAATTATTTTTCAGAATAATTAACATGTGTCAGCATTATCCATTTTAGTAGATGCAGATTTCTTATGATCATAATTGATGTTTAACAAAATATGGAACAGAGCCATTTCCAATGACATATATTTAGCAATTTTATGGCTATCTAATTAACTTGTCACAATAGTATTCATTTAATTCAATTTAAGGACTGAAAACTACTTTCAACCTTTATTAATGTGACACTTGTTTTCTGGGCCACGCAAGCCATGGGCAAACTAATCAAAGCCCCAGGATAAAACTCTGATTTTGCTCCAATCCCTCATGATTTTTAAAAAGGGAACCTCAATGTTATGTTCTTCTCTTGTCCTCAAAAGTAAACTCCATTCTCTTCAATAATTTGTATTCATTTCACTTACCCTTTAATTCATATTGTGGAGTCAGACACTGCACTAGGCACCAGAGTAAAGGACAATATTTGCTGGGCATGCCAAGCACTATTCTCAATCCTTTGTATGCATGACTCAATTTGCTTTCACAACTGTTAGGTGGGTGTTCTCTTTAGTGACATTCCCAGATGATGGGACTGAGGAACAGAGAAGTAAAGAATGCAGACTTTGGCGAGTTGGTAAGTGACAGTGAAAGGAGTCCTCATTACATTATGACCTGGAACAATATATTTTATACAAGAAACTGATAGAGGAATGGAACAGAAAGTCGATCTAGCCCAGGGAAGACCAAAATGTCTTAAAAACAGGGTTAATTGAATATCTATTTGCAAAGTTCTGAAGTTATATCCCCCCAAATCTATACAAAATATATGATCTAATATATACCTATTAAGATACAAAATATTAAATCATAAGTGCACATGTTGTTAGGAGCTGTCCAGTTGGTTCCAACTCATGGTGACTCTATGTACAACAGAACACAACACTGCCTAGTCCTGTACCATCTTCACAACTGTTTTTATGTTCAAGCCCATTGTTTCAGCCACCGTATCAATCCATCTTATTAAGGCCTTCTTCTTTGTAGCTGTCTCTCTGTTTTACCAAGTATGATGTCCTTCTCCAGGGACAGGTCTCTCCTGACAACATGTCCAAAGTACATGAGATGAAGTCTGGCCATCCTTGCCTCTGAGGGACATTCTGGCTGTATTTCTTCCAAGAAAGATGTTTGTTCTTTTGGCAGTCCATGGTACTTTCTATATTCTTGCCAACTCCAACTTTAAATATGTCAATTTTTCTTTTGTCTTCCTTATTCATTGTCCACTTTCACATGCATATGAGGCTATTGAAAATACCATGGCTTGGGTCAAGTGCACTTTAACCCATGTGTTAGACAGGGTTCTCTAGAGCTGGGGTTCTCCACCTGTGTATCACGATCCCTTTGGGGCTCGAACGACCCTTTCACAGGGGTCACCAGATTCATAACAGTAGCAAGGGTACAGCTATGAAGTAGCAATGAAAATAATTTTATGGTTT
>NW_022103951.1:16124807-16162521 GCF_000313985.2 Echinops telfairi
CCCAACTCAAGTGATGTACACACCAGCAGCCTGGTGAAGCAGGTCTCGAAGAAACCTCAAGCTCTAGCAACATAATACATAGGTTGGCTGTCTCACAGGTAGTGTAGCACACAAGTTGAAGCAGAGAACAAGCTAAGGCAGCCACACACTGGGCTGAACACCAGACAGCAAGAGAGAGAGAAAGAGGTGGGGATTTTTGAGCCATATATCTCTTTGCCCTCCAATCAAACTACGACCTTATTAATCCCACATGTTCCCATTGGCCAGGCACAATAAACCTACCTATCACAGTCCTCAAAGTAACACCCTTGCTTTTCAACACTTTAAAGAGATCTTGTCAAATAGATTAACCCCATGCAATATGTCCTTTGATCTCTTAACTGCTATTTCCACGAGCATTGATTGTGGATGCAAGCAAGATAAAATCCTTGGCAACTTCAAACTTTTCCCTATTTATCATGATGTGACCTATTGGTCCAATTGTGTCTTCTTTACATTGAGTTGTAATCCATACAAGGGATGTAATCCTTGATCTTCATCATCAAGTGCTTCAAGTCTTCCTCACTTTCAGCAAGCAAAGTTGTGTCACCCGCACATCTCAGGTCATTAATAAGCCTTTCTCCAATCCGGATACCACAATCTCCTTCCTATAATCCAACTTCCCTGATCATCTGCTCAGCATACAGATCACATGTGTATGGAAAGAGGATAGAATAGAACTGGCAACCTTTCAGCTAACAGCTGATCACAAATCATTTACCCCACCAAGGTTTCCAGTGACAATAGAACTAGCTATGTCAAAGGAGGAAAATCTCAAGTTCCATTAGACATGAGTGAAAAGTTACACGGAGAAAATAATATAGCTCAAGCTAGGCAGCTAATTAAAAATACAAAGCACTCCATTATTCAAGCAGAGAAAGGGGTCTACATACTTCAATAACAAAGGAAGGGGAGGTTAATGATTGGCTTGAAGCTGCAGCTTGAAATCTTTTGTAATGTAAAGTTGTGTCACAGATAACAGGCTAGGCAGGAGTGTAGAACCACCTAGGTGAGAGGCACCAGATGATTGTAGTTATGAACATATTTTCCAGAAACCAATTGGTTACATCATGACACATTCTGCCCAGATGGTTTACTTTTTTTTATTGCCTAGGAATGCATGTTGGCCCCAGCCACTCTTCCATTTGATATGAGTGCTCCCAGTTTGAAACTTTTCCATTTACAGCTAACACAATGATTATTTTCCTAGTAATAAACGTGAAAACCCCTTCACTGCCAACAAGTCAGTACCAACTCATAGCAACCCTATGGGGCAGGGTAGAACTTCCCCTGTGGGTTTCAAGGACCAACTCTTCAAGGGAGTGGCTGGTGGTTTCTAACCGCTGACCTTGCTGTTAGAAGCCCAAGGCAAAACCACTACACCACCGGGGCTCCTTGAAGACACTTCAGTGAGTTTTGATATTTGGAATCCATCTATAGTTCAGGCACAAAAGATTTAATAGTGGGTACAGAACAATAGTAAATGTTTTACCTTTTTAACATGGATGTCAAAAGGTAGCAAAGGAAAGGATGATAAGAAATAAATAGATGTTTGAATTATATTTTTATCTTAATATGTGAAAATATTAATATTCAGGAATGCTATTTATTGACAAAAGAAGAAGAAATGAAGGCATAATCTATTATTTAAAATCACAATGATAACTGGTTCTTTATCACTAACCTGGGAAAAGAGATGTGAGCAGGTGGGCAATGATATGCGTAAGCTAGCCTTTATCTACAGAGGTCAAAAATCAGTAGGTATGGGGAAGACCTTAGACCAGTATCCTCTTTTGGATGACTTCCTCCCTCATTTGCTACTCTGGGACTCTCGTTTGTATTGCCTGAACCTTCCATCTTGTGTAGCAAACCATCCCCAGACCCTTTTACAAAATATGGCCTGAGGGTCTTTCCATTTTAAACTGAGATTGAGAGCCTGCCCATCAGATGAGGGTGGAAGGTAAAGACGGAAAGAAGAAAAGAGGAAACTAGGTGGAAGCCACTGGAAAATAAATCATATTATCCTTTTTCTGAAAAATGCTGCCTTTGAAATGGGATGCCTCTAACTATTATTTTATGGGCATTATAAAATCACGCACAATTAGAGAGCAAATTAAGCTTGGCCAGGCCACAATTCACTTTTCATAGGCATGTCTCAGGAAGTCTTTAATATGTGAAATATCTCCGGAAATGGAGATTGGGCAGACAAATGGTTTAAGCACGTGTCCTCTGCAGATATCAAATTCTTGAGTTTCTAGGTAATAAGGGATAATTGCTAATCTAACTGCTCATACTTTTTATTTTTTCTAACGAACAGGAGACTTTGCAAAGGCAAACATTATCTGTGTGTGTGATTGCTATTACTAGGAATACGGTAACAACATGTACATTCAATTTTAGATGCATTAAATCTGAGCTCGCTCATACCTGTAAGCCTGCATTATTCTCCCTCTAGTTTTTCCCTTGATTTCTCTGAATTTGTTAAAAGGCTGCATTGCCATTTTTATGAATATTATCGCATCAGACAATAAAAGCTCCTAATGAAACACCTGGGTATGGCAAAAAGGAAAAATCCCATGAGGCATTAACTTAATCTACAACAAATTGGATGTAGTTTTCCCCAAAGATGCTAAGAGTCAAACCTGTGACATGTTGTTGTTGTTGTTGTTGTTAATGGCCCTAAAGTCAGCCTGTGATTCATAGTGAAACCATGCACAGTGGCATCAAACACTGACAAGTCCTCTTCCATCCCGTGAGTGGTTCTGGATAGGATCATAGAGATTCACAGGATTTTCTGATGTAGACCAGTAGGTCTTTCTTTGTCTCGAAGCTCTGCTGAAATCTGTTCAGCATCATAGGAACAGACAACAGCATCATAGCAACAGACAGGTGGTGGCTATACATGAGGTGCATTGGCCAGGGACCAAACCCGAGTCTTCTACATGGAAGATAAGAAATCTACCACTGAACTACTACTACCTGCCTGCCAAAGGTTAGGGGGCCTAAAGTTCCTGTGTTTACTGCATGGAAATAAAATGTCAGCTCTGGTAGTTACATAATTTCAGGTCAACTTGAAAATATATAAAAGTGTAGGTGGAGGTTGGCCTGTCAATCAGGTCACAGCCTGATGGTGAATCCTTGTGGGCATGGCCTTCTCATAAGGAGGGTCCTGGGAACCTCCTCTTTTCTCTCTGCCTTCACCTTCCTGCTGGTGGGCCACTCTGAGACCTGATGCTTCCAACGCCATTGGATCCACATGACTTTGCACACACAACCCGTGATTTTCCTGCATTCTGCATCATCGCACATGGTTGTGAGTCTGAAGAAGGACTTAAGAACTAGTATCAGATTTATGGAATTGAGGTGGACCAGGATGGGATGTGTTCTTGATATAAGGCTATTTTATACATAATTTAGCGTGTCTGGATTTATTTCTCTAGTCAACCCAGCCTAATACACCAGCATTCAAAGAAATCATCTGAATTAAATTTGTGTGTCTCCAACCAAATATTTGGTGAAAACTTCTTTGGGAAAGCCTTCATTCTATAAAAGCTGAAGGTAAGTAATCATTCCTCAATAGGCTTTAGCGCAGTGGTTCTCAACCTCTGGGTCGCGACCCCTTTGGTGGTCAAACAACCCTTTCACAGGGGTCGCCCGATTCATCACAGTAGCAAAATGACAGTGATGAAATAGCAATGAAAATAATTTTATGGTTGGGGGGTCACCACCACATGAGGAACTGTATGAAAGGGTCACGGCATTAGGAAGGTTGGGAACCACTGCTTTAGAGAAATCAAAAGAGAACTGGCACCAAGATGTTTTACAAGTGTTGTGTGGTTCTCCTTTTAAATATATCATTGTGGTTCACCGTTGAGTGGATACCAACTCAAAGAAACTCTACAGGATAGAGCAGCAGGTCTGCCCTTTGGGTGTCCTAGGCTGTCATCTTTATGGTAACAATCCAAGTGTCCATCAACAGATAAATAGATAAACAAACTGATTTTTCCATACAATGTAATATTGTTCAGCTATAAAAGGAGAAGCGTACTAATACATGCTATAGCATGGGTGTTATTGTTGTTGTTAGGTGCTTTTGAGTCTGTTGTGACTCATAGAGACATTATCTATGCACAACAGAAAAACACACTGCCCAGTCCTGCGCCATCCTCATGTTCATTGTTATATTTCAACCCATTGGTGCAGCCACTGTGTCCATCCATCTCGTCAAGGGCCTTCCTCTTTTTTGCTGGCCCTCTACTTTACCAAGCATGATGTCCTTCTCCAAGGACTGGTCTCTCCTGAAAACATATCCAAAGTATATGAGACGATGTCTTAAGTCTAAGGAAATTTAAGTCTTAAGACAATGTCTTAAGTCCAAGACAGATTTATTTGTTCCTTTGGTAGTCCATGGTACTTTTAAATACTACTTGCTAGCACTATAACTCAAAGGTATCACTTCTTCTTTTGTCTTCCTTATTCAACGTCCAACTTTCACATGCTTATGAAAGAACACAAAACAAAAACTCACTGCCATTGTATCAATGCTGACTCACAGAAACCCCCCTGTGGGATTTTGAGACCATAACTGTTTCCAGGATTAGAAAGCCCAGTCTTTCTCCTGCAGAGTTGCTGGTGTTTTGAACTGTCAACCATGGGAATCACAGCCCAACTCGTACATAACCACTATACCACCATGCATATGAGGCAATTGAAAATACCATGGCTTAGGTCAGGCACACCTTAATCCTCAAAGTAATATCCTTGGACTTCAACACTTTTAAGAGGTCTTGTTCAACAGATGTGCCCAATGCAATGAAATTCAGAACAACTTTGATCTTTTCTTTGATTCCACCTTCTTTACTAGAAGGTGGAATCGATAGAGACAGAACTAATAGGGCAATTAACAACAAAAACTACTACAGAATGGAGAAAGAAAGGAGATGCTTCTTTACCAGACGCTAGAGTGTGTGCTGGGTAGATAGAGGTGGGAGGGGCTGCTCAATGGGCATGTGATTTCCTTTCAGGTGATGAAAATGTTTAGAATTATATATCAAGAAAACATCCCAGTCCAGTCTGATGCAAGTCCTAAGTCCATACTAGTCCATAAGTCTCTCTTCAGGCTCATGCAGCCACATGCAATGATGCAGAATGCAGGAAGGTCACAGGCTGGTGGGTGCAAGGTTGTGTGGTTCCACTGGCAGTGGAAGCATCACAGGGCTCTCACAGTAACGAGAATCTGCCAGCAGGAAGGGGAAGGCCGCGAGCGAGGGAGAGGTTCCCAGAGCCCTTCTTATGAGAAGGCCACGCCCACAAGGTGGCACCATCAGACTGTGATCTGATTGACAGGTTGAACACGACCCCTACACTTTTATATATCTTCAGGTTGACATGAAATTATGTAACTACCACAGAGAGCCTAATTTTTCCCTTGTATCTCCTCATTCCTCTGATGCTTCTAAGGGGACTTACCTCAGAGTAAGGATAATCTTACAGAGAAATGAAAACTCCCTTGAAATGTGCAAAGATTTAACTGCTGAATCATGATTCCCATGTTCTTTTCCAAAGAACGGCGTTGGGAGAGAAAGAGGAAGGAGGTTATCTATGAACGGAGAACTGACAAAAAAAGGAAGGGTCAGTGAGCCGTACCTGCTAGTACAAAACACCACCTGCATTAATGTTTCAGAGAGGCCTGGGGCGTGATCAAGTGTATTTGTGATTCTGAACAAGGCAACTCCATGCTGCACAATTGGCTTTTGGTTCCCATACTTCAGTACATCAGTGAGTAAACAATGGTCTGCTAAGTAATTTCAATCATGAACTTCAGAAAGAAAGGCTGATCCAGAGCAAATGTAGCTCTAGACTACCAATGCTGAGAAATGTTGAGTTCCGCAGTAGATATCAGCAGACCAGGAGAGGCCAAGATGCTAACATCGGATTTGAACACTGGTACTTTTTAAAAGACCCGTCGACACTAACTCCTTGGCACTGGAAGCCCACACTTTATGTGTTTAATGACAGAAGAGAACAAACTTTATTAGTAGCTGAGAACGTTATTAGTATCAGAGATCAAAAATGGACTTTTCTAGATGCAGCTGGTTGGTAGAGTTCATCTGTGATTGGGCACAGCTTCCATGTGGGTATTTTAGCTCCTTAATGATTGGTCAAGTAGAGGGGCAGCGGTAAAGAGGAAGGCCCTCAAGGAGATGAACCGACATAGCGGCTGCAGCAATCGGCTCACACATAATGACTGTGAGGCTGGCGCAGGGCCAGGCAGTGTTTCGTTCTGTTGTGCACAGGGGTGTTGTGGGTTGGCACTTAACAACTATACAGATTTGTCTAAAACCAGTTCTCTAGCAGTTGAGCAACTCGGGGCTCTAGCAACATAAGGCAGTAGGAAGGTCACTGCGTGCTCCGTGAGGGGTTGGGAACCCTGGTGGCACAGCGGTTAAATCATTCAGCTGCTAACCAAAAGATCAGCAGTTCAAAATCACTAGTGGTTCCTCGGGAGAAAGCTGGGGCAGTTTGCTTCTACAAAGACGACAGTGTGGTCACTAATCAGCATCTGGCTTCTGCCAGGGGCGTCACAAAGTCCTTGGGAGAAAATCCATTATTCTTCTTAAAATGTTCATTATCTTTGTGGCTCAAGTGATGACTTACAGCACACATGAGTTTTCCATCCAATCATTCCTACGTCGTTTGGTTCAACTCATTGGTTCCAATCCCTCCAATGTAGCGTCACTTTTCCCACGAGCTCCGTGTTTCTTGTTCCCATTCTTCATTTCTGCCGCACCCTTTTGAATGTTATCCTTAGGGAAACGCTGCCCCTTTGATCTCAACTGGTTGATATTTCTAAGGAGTACATACCTCCTTCGTATTTAGCTGTTTGGCTGAAAATTGAGCCATGGGGTCAATTCATTTCCAGACTGAAAGGTGACTAAGGGCCAGTCCTACGGTGAGGGGTGTGTCTCACTCTTCTCCAGCAGAATGGTAAGCTTGGTCTAAAATACTCCTTTATCTTTAAATTCCATTTTTCCCACAAACTATTTGCGTCTCCCTCATAGTTTCTCTTCTGATCAGGCAGTACTTTTTTTTTTTTTTTTTTACTACTTCTAACGTACAAGAGAGTTCCTGGGAGGTGAAAATGTTAGTACACTTGACTGTGACCCTGAATGGAGGTTGGAGGTTGGAGTACACCCAGAAGAGCCTTGGAAGAAAGCCCTGGCAATCTACTTCAGAGAACAAACAAACAAAAACCCAGTCCTTGAAAACTTTATGAAGCTCAGGTGTACTCTAACAAATCGGGGGTTGCCTACCGGTAACTGTCTGTTTTCAGAGTGATGATATGCAAGAGGGCCAGTCTGATAGAAGCTTCTTTGGTCAGACAAGAAGTGGAAACCCACCTAAATGTTTAAACAAAGCTGCAATTTAAACGTTAAACCTATTCCAACAGATTACTTGGCAATGACATGACTTCTTTTCCAAAGATATTTTATCTCCCAAGTTTGATCTATTTTTCCCTGCTCTTCTGTTTATTGAAGCTGTACCAAGAAAGCTTGCTGAATTTTCTTTCCTTTTGTTTATTGGGAATATCATTGGGCTGTCATGGGAATTCCTGAAAGAAGAGAGTTTCAACCTCTCTGCCCAATATGAATTTAGAGAAGGCACTAACTCAATAAACAGCTCCTGAAGGATCCAACACGAATTTTATAGATCAAGGAAGCTATGGTATAAACAGCAGCCACCAGACTGAATAGAGCATGCCCAGTTTACAACTTTAACTTGCTGCATCAGGGCCCCACTGGGGGACAAGGATTTGAAGACAAGGTTGGAAAGAGGTCAACCCTGAAGCTGAAACTACTCAAAACAACACATAATAGATCTGTTGAGGTACCTCTCCTTAGTAGATGGCTTTAAAATGTGTCCCAGATGAGAGGACTCTGCAGTCTAATCCAATTAAGAAAACCAAGATGGTTCTCCAGGGTGAGACACTGCTCCATTGCATTGTAAGATGCCCGAGACAATTGTATTATCATAAAGCTGGAAGGCTGGTCTGAAGGATGCCTAAAAAAGGCAGAACTGAAAAGCTAGACATTTGGAGGCTTTGTTCCGCTTTGTCAAAGAGCCAACATTATATGATCTATCCTAGTCTTCTTTCACACCTATTTAGGGTGTGGGAAAGTTCATCAGGCATTTTGATAAACCAAAACCAAACTCACTGCCACTCATAGCGACCCGATAGGACAGAGTAGAATGGCCCCTAGGGGTTTCTGAGACTGCAACTCTTTACAGGAATAGAAAGCCATATCTTTCTCTCAAGGGGCAGCTGGTGGTTTTGAACTATTGACCTTGCGGTTAACAACCGCATACATAGCCTACCACAACACTAGGGTGTTACCTATCATCTATCTATCTATCTATCTATCTATCTATCTATCTATCTATCTATCTATCTATCTTTCTATCATCTATCTATCATCTATCTGTCATCTCTCTATTTATCTATCATCTATCTATCTATCTATCTATCTATCTATCATCTATCTATCTATTTATCTATCTATCATCTTCCGTCTATCTATCTTCAAATTACACTGCCATTTCATTGATTCTGTTTCATAGCAACCCTTTAAAACACAGTAGAAGAGCCCTTGTGGGTTTCTGAGACAGTAATTTTTTGCAGGAGTAGAAAGTCCTGTCTTTCTCCCGCAGAGTACCTGGTAGTTTCAAATTGTTGACACTGCTGATTACAGCCTCCATCTTAACCACTCTGTCACCGAGGCGAAAATGGATACATATATTAGATAAAAATCATTTAAATTATGAAAGTACTAGAAGAAAGTAACAAGGGGTGCATTCAAAGTCTTGTGATAAGAAGGGCATTTCTACTTATAATACAAAGTCGAGAAGCTATGAAAGAAAAGTGGGTTCAGCCACATGATCATGTAAAATGTCATGAGTGTCCACCAAGGTAGCAGACAAATACCATTCTGAAAGGAACTATTTGCAATGTCTAGTGCAGACAAATATATAACCTATAAAGAACTCACTCAATTAAAAAAGAAAAGACAACCCAATTAAAATGGTGATAGATATGAAGAGGCAGGTGGACGAAAACAATGCAAGGGGCCACCTGATTTTCTTTTTACAGAATGCTCTTTAAGCAAAACAGTTTCCCTCTTTTTTTCCCGTTGATTATTTCAATTTCTTCTGGAACCTGGCTAGAAATGGAGACTCTCCATTATACATTCTGTTATAAATGAAGAAAGAAACTCTGATTTGCCATGCTAACTTTTTGTGTGCATTGAGGTGACAGATGCATGCTGACAGAGTCAGGCATAGTATTGAGACCCAGTGACATCCTAGGAGGGGTGCGCTGCTTTGGAACCCTCTTCTGCATGGCTCAGGCCCACAGCATGCCACAGCTTCTCACCTTCCCTGATCAGGAGCTTGTTCTTGCCCATGGTCATCTGGCCCCCCTAGTTTGTACTGGGTTTAAAGGTCTAAGACCCACTCTTCCTCTCCTGTGCTAATACCGCAGCTTTGGACAAACAAGTGCTTCACACTCAGCCACTCTCTCATCTCTGTGTGCTCCCTCTTCCCTTTTAAAAAAAAAAATATCTCGTTTTCCATCTTCATTTGAAAACAATAATGCCTTCCACTGCACTGGTGTCCCTCACGGTTTCTGCTTCCCTCATGTTTTATAACCAGCCATATAAGGGTCTTCTCTCTTCTACTAAAGCAGTGGTTCTCAACCTTTCTGATGCCGTGACCCTTTCAAACAGTTCCTCCAACCATAACATTATTTTCAAAGCTACTTCATAACTGTAATGTTGCTACTGTTATGAATCGGGTGACCCCTGTGAAAGGGTCACTGGAACCCCAAAGGGGTCGCACACCACAGGTTGAGAACCACTGTACTAAAGCGTCCCAGTTGCACAGTGGTTAGCACTCAGCTGATAATCAAAAGGTCATCAGTTCAAAGCCACCCAGAGACTCCATAGGAGAAAGACCTGTAATGATAGGCTTTAAAATCCCCATGGGGAATTATAAGAGCAATGAGTTGGGGTTTATTTCTGCTATTGAAATGTACCTAGCCCTCTCTAGGAGATACTCCTGCTTGCTGATAACTTATTTTAGAAACTCAGAGCTATCGATCTCCTCTAAATAGCCATAAATACTGACAGAGCACACACTATGTGCCAGCCCTGAGCTAGACTTGATTCTTTACTTTGGAAATTAGAAGGCAACAAAAGGCAGATCTAGAGATTTTTAATTTTGACAGGGTCTGAGGTTTCGTGTGACAGATCTCATGGGTTCCAGGCACCCCTGGTAGGCCCAGACCAGAAGCACACAGAGTATATGCCCACTCACAGAAGGAGGCTATAAATTGATGAAGCTTCCAGACAAAATGATTTTGTTTCCTCTGGAGATTCTGAACACTGTGCTGAAGGTGAATGGGGAAGCTTTGCAAGACCTCATGGCAGCAGCTGACCATGGCATCAGCAAAGAGCCACATTGGAGACTCAAGGAAAATCCCAAGGAGGCTCCCTCTGAGCCATCGGACAAAGGACAAGCAGCAATGAGATGTCATTCTAATCAGCTTGCCATCAATCTTGACCAAAATGTTTCCTACAGTCTGTTTTCTGGCTTGAATACCCACAAAAAAGAGCCCGAGGGAGGGAATGACAAGTGTCTTGTTTCACAAAAGTGGCCTGGAGACCGCAAGCTGTTGAAAAAGCGAAGCGACAAAAACCTAAATTCCCCTAGCTAGACAGGTAGGCTTTTGGGTCTTTACGTCTCAAGGGATCTTGGGTATGTGCAGCCATGGAGCAGAATCATCCTTCTTTCTTCTCATCATGATGAAGGACAAGTCTGGGTGTCTATTTCATATTTTGGTTTCATTACAATAATTGCAATGTATTTGTGATAGTTAGGTTTTGTGTTGATTTGGCTAGGCCAGGATTCTTAGTAGTTTGGCAGTTAAGGCCTGGGAAACCTTCAGGATGTGGCCTAACACAATATCATCACTCCATAATGGGATTTATTGTGAGCAGCCCTGGTACAATTGAAAGGAAGCTTGCTTCCCCAGGGGCATGGTATAATCTGCCTATATAAGTGGAAGCTATGGGAAAGCTTACTAGCTTTTTGGTTAAGTCTGGACTCTACATCTGGCTCACTTACTTCTGGTTCTTTGAACTTGAGCCAATGGATTGCCATATTGCCTGTCAATCCCCGGAGCAAATCGGACTTACATCTAGCCTGCTGACCTGGGATTTATTCTCCTCTGCAGCCACAGACTATAGTGTTCCTGCTGATCCATCTTGGTTCACCAGCCCTTGAAGCTACATGAAGTCAGGAGAAGCCTCCAGCTTAACATCCAGCCCACAGACCTGGAACCTACCTAGACTCAGACTGGACTTGCCCACATGTTTACAACTGTGTTTACAAGCCATTTTCTTGATATAAATTTCTCTCTTTATATAAATAAATACACACACACACACGACTAGTTGTCCTTCTCTAGAGAACCTAGCTTAAGACAATATTCAACTTGAAGTTAAAGCCTTTATTTTCATTAGGAGAGAAGAGTCATAAAAAGTATAGTCAGCAAAACCCGATGAAGCAATTTGACTTTCCTTGCCATCCCTAAATTGGATCCCTGCTGCAGGCTCTAGGGAGACTACGTGTCCATGTCATCTGCAGCTTCTGGAGCAATGGTTCTCAACCCTTCTAATGCTGTGACTCTTTCATACAGGTCTTCATGTCATGGTGACCCCACAACAATAAAATGATTTTCATTGCTACTTCATCACTGTCATTTTGCTACTGTGATGAAACAGGCAACCCCTGTGAAAGGGATTGTAGAGACTGAATATGTTCCTTGCCTGTGGTCTCCTTCCATTTTCAAAATGAACAATGGCCAGTCAAGTCATTGATACATCCCATGACTCTGACACCGACTCTCCTGTCACTCTCTTTTTCATCCAAGGAGACTTGGGATGACATCAAGTTCACTTGGATCACTCAGGACCCTCTCTATACTTTAAGAATGGCTGATTAGCAACCTTAATTCCATCTATATTCTGAATTCCCTTTTGCCATTAAAGAAGCATACACACAGACTCCTGAGATTAGGATATAGATATTTTGGCGAGGACTATTATTCTACTCACTAGAACCATTCTCCTGGGGGAAAGGATGATTAGCTTTCAATACATTTTCAAAGAGGAATTTAGAAACCACCAGATTCACTGCCCAAAGGCTTCTTGAACCCAAACCACCATTTTCATTTAGGAATATTGTTACTTGTTATCATTTAGGCAAAGGACTTAAACCCAGTCATTTGGGACTCAACTTCATCAGGTTTGGGCAATCGTTAGGCTCATAATTGAGAAGAGAGATGAGAAGTGATCATGAAAAAATTCAGTGTCTCATTGTAAAAATTAATTTAGTCTAACTCTTTAAACTCTCTCCAAAAAGCAAGCAAGCAAGAAAGTTTCTAGATCATTTCCCCCATGCACTCAACAAATGAGGAGAGTGAGAAGACAGTTGACCTGCCAGATTGATGGAAAGGCGGATAGAAAATGTGGATGGCCCAGGGTCAACTGCACCTTCCGTTGCTTTTTGCACTCAAGCAGCCATGCTTGTCAATTAGGCCTTGAATGGCAGCACTTGCGGGACTGATCCTAATTTCCGCCAGGGAACGGTGGATGTGGCAGGGAGGACAACTTGGCAGCAGAGCCTCTCCTTATAAGTAAGTAGGAGAGGAAAGTTGATCCCAAATCTGTCAGAAAGAGAGACTAGTCTTCATAGATATTCCTGTTTAATGAGTACCCTCAGGATATAGGAAGGTACCAGAAGAAGAGCCTAATTTTTAATGTGGTTGAAGATGTTAATGAGTCCCAGCACTGGGACTCGGAACTCCCTTTCGGTGTGCATTTCAAATGCTCCACCTTGCTAAAGGCCCCTCAAGTTTTGTCTGAGATTTGTCTCTCTCTCCTCTCTCTCTCTCTCTCTCCACACCCCCTCCCACACACATACATACTCACACACTACAAAATGCTCATCTCTAGCATAGCGCTTCTTAAACTCGGCCTCAGAACTTTTTTCAGGATGAATACTCATTCAGTACCTTGAAAAGACTTTGCTTGTATGAGTTACATTGACTGATACTTATTATTGAATCCCTTTTGGTTATTTCTGATGCAGAGTGACTCCATGTGACAGAGTAGAACTGCCCCATTGGGTCTGTAATCTTTGTGGGGAAGGCTAGTAGGTCTTCACGCCCCCAATATCTCTGAGTGAGTTTGACCCTCCAACCTTTTAGTTAGCAACGCGATCTCTTAATTGATGCACCACTAGGGTTTCTTCTGTTGATGTTGATCATGTTTCAAATTCAAATCGAGGGGAAATAAATTTTCAGTTCATTAAAGTAGCAATGACAAACCCATTATATTGTAACAAAAAGGACATATTCATGCAAATATAACTATGTTTTCTAAAACAAACAGAAGTAGAGTGTCATTCGGTTACATTGGAGCTTAAATTCAAAATTGATTTGTGGATGGTCACAGTCTACTGAGAGAGCTCTCTCCATCTTAAGGCTTAAGTTCAGATACCAATTGAGTCCTTCATGTTATATCTCCTATGTTTGCTGACCATCACACCAACAAGGTGGCTATGCTTAGGCAGGTCCAGGGAAAGCCCAGGGGCCTGCAGCTGGCCTCCAGGAAGAGTGTGGCTAAAAGTAGATTCTCTAGTATGCACACAACGAGTCACAAAGAGAACTGAGCATTTACTGAAAGCCGCCAATCAGATAGATATTCCCTAATATAAGTTAAAGGTTGGGGGCCCAGGAATTGTCTTGTGACCATCTTGTGACTATGTCTCAGTGTCACGTGATCATGAGAAGCCTACCATATGATCAAGGCCCCATGAAACCATCTTATAACTTATTTTATCCTATGTGCATATATCTCAATCATGATCCTTTCCCAGCTTCTGTCCTGCCTGCACCAGTGATGGCTTAGCCTGCCAAGGATCATGATCTTGTGATGATGTCCTTGCTCTCTTTCGTCTATCATGAAAATCCTGGCTGTGACTCAGCAGACTCCGTCGGCCGCTGTACTGAGTGCCTCTTGACATTTCCCTCAGCTGGATAGGTTTATATTGTCTCTGTCCTGTTTAAGCCTTAATAACAGAGTCTCTATAGAATATGTTTGAATCGACTCTCGCTTTCCCCACCTAGCACAATGTACATTTTGTAAATCTCTTTCATGTCTGGCTTAACAGTAGGCAATTGACTTCTATATGTGTCTGTATCCAATGTCTTGGGAGGTCACACATCCATAAAGCACTACTGTACATTTGTGACAGAATGAAAGTGACCAGGGCAAAAAACATCTTAGTAATATTAAGTTTTGACATCTTGAACTACCTCGCTCAAAGTGCCTTAGGACCCTCAAGGGTCCTTGGACCATACTTTGAGAACTATAGCTATGATATGTGTGTGACTATGAACTTGACTGGGATTTTTGTGCATAGTTTCAGAAAACTGCCCATTGAATTCTCCAACAATCAGGGAGCTCTTTGTTTTCTAAAAGAGACAGGCAACACTTAAACATATGCAAATGATTAAGGGCTGCAAAGACACCCCCCCTCACTCAGGCAGCAAACTTCAGGAGGGGGGGGCATGATATAAGCAGTCCTGCTTTTTCATTGAATCATAAATATGTATTACAGCCCTAAAGGATGTCTCAAGGTGCCATTGGAAGCCTTAGTCTGATATACCATTTTTTCCCTCTGCTTGGTATGGTATTCTGCTACCCACCCTTTTATTATCTAAATATCCTATCTTGTTCATCCTGGTCAATACTATCCCAGCACAAGACACTTCAGCAAAAAAGAACCCCAGACCCTTTCTAGGTTGAATTGGGTCCAAGAGCATCTACAATCCACACACCAATATCCTTTAACTAATATTGGACCCAAGAATTCCAGGAAAGGAACACATTAGCTGACCCACTGTCCTCTTTGGAACCATTTTACATATGAGGGTACATCAGGAGAACAGGACTCAAGAGCTCAACCTCCTTTTTATGGGCAGAAGTGGGTTATCGGGCGGGGTGGGGTGGGGGCAGAAAAGGTAGAATCCTGGAAAGCTAAGGGAATAAAAGACGCAGGTGTCTCCAATTGGGGGAGCCCAACGTTTTTATGAGACCTTGCACTGCTCTTGTCTACACAGGCAATAGAATCCCTTTCTGTTTCTCTTACACACGGCATCCACTTTATTGTGATTGGCTAGTAGAGCAGCTGCATGATACCACCGCGTCTCCTAGATGTTTGCTGAACCCTCTCTTCAATTGTATCTGTTCTGGTTGAGGTAAATAGATAACTAGTTGGGCTGTGGTTACGCATGGTCTGCTTACTTCCAGGGTGGCAGTTCAAATCCATCAGCCACCTCAAGGGAGAAAGGTGAGGTTGTCTCCACCAGTATAAATGGATCACCTTGGAAACACTTTCTGGGGGTGCTGTCAGTCAGAATCGACTGGATGGCACTGTGTTTGGGTTTGTGATAAGTATAGATGGTCCCTGTGGGCTCTGTAAGTTCTAGTAAATTCACAAACCTCCTGGTGGCATAGAGGTTACAAGTTGGGCTGCGAAACACAAAGTCAGCAGTTCAAAACCACTTGCTGATCTGAGGGGAAAAGATGAGGCTTTCTATTCTCATAAAGCATTACTGTCTCAAAAACCCATAGGGGCATTTCAATTCTGTGCGTGTGCTTGCCTTGAGTCGCAATGGACTCGATAGTGCGTTCCTGCGGGCAGAGTAAAAATGACACTTGGGTGTCTGGTGTCACAGATTGAGATATAGGAGAGTAGGGATCTGAGTTCTCCCTGGACTTGGAAAATCAGCCTCATCTTGGTTGTTCTTAGCACATTATGTTTCCCTACCAAGGAGTTCGTTCTGTACCAAAAACTGAACTCACTGCACTCAGGTCAATTCTAACTCATAGGACAAAGTACAATGTGCCATGTTTCCAAAGCTGAGCTCTTCAGGAAAGCAGACAGCCCTAGCTTTCTCCCGAGGAACCATGAGTGGTTACAAACTGCCAACCTTTTGGTTAACAGCTTAGCCCTTAACATTTTGCCATCAGGATTCCCTAACAAAATCCTGAACAAAGCCTAAACCCACTTCCATTGGGTCAATGCTGAGGAAGAGTGGCCCTGTGAGATATAGTGGAACTTCTCCATGGTGTTTCTGAGACTGTAGGTCTGTATGGGAGCAGGCAGCCCCATCTTTCTCCCTTGGAGCAGCTGGTGGGTTTAAATGGTCAACCCTGGAGTTAGCAGCCCCACCCTTTTACCCCACTATTGCCACCACGGGTGCCTTAGAGCTATATGAATGCCTCTGAAAGGACTCCATGTTGAAGGACTCTGTCCATGCTGGATTGAAGTTAAGAGTAACCCTGTAGTAAAAAGCAACGTTTATGAAAATAATAATCTATAACTTATCAACAGTTTGTGAGCGAGGGCGGGCAGGGGGAGGAGGGAAAAGAAATGGGGAGCTGACCTCAGGGGCTCAAGTGGGAAGAGAATGCATTGAAAATAAGGATGGTAGCATATGTGTAAATGTGCTTGACACCCTGGAAGAATGTATGGATTGTGATAAGAGATGTAAGAGCCCCCAGTAAAACAGTTAATTAAAAAGAGCAACGTTTAATGGTATGATTTCACTTTAAGCCTTTAGATCTCTAAGAAACAAAGACATTTTGGACCCTGGTCTCTCTCGGCTCCCTCTGGCGGGCTGGAGGGTTTTATAAAACCCTCTACTCTAAGATGCATAATGCCAAGGAGGTTCCCAATCAACAATCTGGATGCATTTTGTTTCCTAACATTGCTTGTACTCCCCACAATATAATCCCCAATTCCTACTTCCTCCCTGGGTAGCCCGTTTCTATCTCCATCTTCCCTTCTCCTCCCTACGGTCTGAACTTTGTTTGGGGGAAAACGCAGGTAAGTTCAAAAAGTCCAACTTGACATCCGTAAGCAGTGCACTTTTTAAAAAGATGGTTTCCTTCAGACCGGCTGGGAGACACGGACTCTAAAGCATGGATGAGAAGGACGTGAGGGCAGGGAGACTGGGAGTAAAGCGACCAGAGCAGTTGTCATGGGAATATGGACGCCTCGTGAAGAATGAAAGCGATGCCACTGACCTTTCTCTATAGACATGATTGAATGGGAGCGTGTTGGACTCTGTATATTTTCACCAACATTAGAGTGAAAGTTTTTTTAAGGAGAGGGAATTAAGTGCCCAGTTAAGAAAAGCAAAGCCAAGCTGCCTTGACAAAAAGATCTACTAACGTGCTATGGTGAAATTAAGGGTAAAGTCATTTTAAAAAAAGCTTTTCTTAAGTAAACCAAATAAGCTATTTCTTGTTGTAGGAATCCTAAACACCTTTGCAAGTCTGGAATGTGTGGCTGAGGGGTATCTGATGCAGGGTGGCTGGAGATGAGGGGCCTCTTTCCTTTGGGGATACTTTGGGTAGGAGTATTCTGAGGACCACATTTTGGGACATCGTCATTTTCAGGAAAGGCATGTTGCTACATGATGGTGTATGTATGTTCAATGCGAGCCCAACTGAACAGAAAGATTTTCCTGGCTATCTGCTTCACATTAGGAAATGATCCCCTAATAGAAACAGAAAGAAAGCCACTGCTTTTTATGTCCACGTTCACTACCGGCAATGCCACAGTCACCTCTTTTTGGAAGCAAAGGCAAACTATACGGTAGTGACGCAATGACTAAGAGACCCCAGCTTTAGAACTGGGGCATCTTCAGGCACATGAACAACAGTAACTAGGAGATGTTTGTTCCAATCCACCGAATCGTAGACTACTTACTGGAGCATGGAACTATTGATGGAATATTTAAAATGGTGAGGAGTCAAGAATAAGAACTGGAAGACCAGAGGCATCTAATTGAGCACTCCAGAGAAGCCAGGACATGGCCTGATTATTGCCAATTACAGAGTGGAAATAAAATTTATCATCTACAATTATGGGACAGATGACTCTTTGCAGCTGTAATCTCCAATTACTAAGACATGGTTAATCAAGATGGAAGGCCCAGAGTGGCTCAGACAGGGAAGGGGAAACAGGCAGGATTGGAGAGAGCAAAAACCACCCTTGTTTAGTTCAGAAGAATCCCCGTGGTCCGGTGGTGAAGATGTGGAGTGCTGACCAAAACATTGGTCTTTCGAACATACTAGCAGCTCCCTGGGAGAAAATGCCTGGAGATCTGCTTCTGCAAAGACGACAGCCTTGGAAACTCTATGGGGCAGTTCGATTGTGTCCCCCAGGGGGACCATGAGTCAGAATTGACTAGATGACAATGGGTCGTTTTGTTCTAATTAGGCCATTCATAAAGAGATGTTTAAAAAAGACACATAGCTCCATACTTCATTTCATTGACCAAATGTTTAAAATATTGTTGCTGTTGTTGTTTTTCCTTTTGAAATCACTACCGCAATATCTAGGATGTCGGGTGGTGTAGTGGTTTGTGCTGGGCCAAGATTCTCAAGGTCCATAGTTCAAAACCACAAGCCGGCCCATGGAAAGGAAGATCGGGCTTTCTATTCCTGTTAAGAGTTGCGGTCTCCGAAACTCACAGGGGCAGTCCTGCCTATCCCATAGGCTCACTATGTGTCAGCACACTCAATGGCAGTGGGTTTGTTTGTTTTTAAAATACAATATCTATCTGCAAGTGACAAGAATATGCTTTCTAGGCAAGTTGGTAAAGGTTTTCTTGTAATCAATTGTGTCATTTTCATTGAATTATTTCACAGGCACAACTGGCTGTAAAGGTAATTAGTCATTGTGGGCGAAGAGAACCCAGTAAGCCAATAAACTAAGTTCGGTTAATGACAGAGCATCTTGACCTGCAGGTAGGTATACATAGGTTTGCTACAGATCGTTGCTGACATGGAGGAGATTTCAGAACTGTCCCATGGGGTTTTCTAGGCTGTCATCTTGTGGCACAATGTTTAAAGCCCTAGGCTGTTAATTGAAAGGGCTGCAGATTTACAGGGATATGCCTGGGGCCAAAACTCTAGCCTCGCCTTAGGAAAGTGGCTTCACCCTTAGCAACAAGCTGGAGCGTTTACAGGAGTCCAAATGCGATATCAAGATAAAAGGGCTTGGATGACTAAAAAGTCCTCATCATTAAAAAAAGTTATACAAAGCATGAGCATGCATTAAGCGTATAAAGCAAACAAGGCTCAAATGGAAGGCAACTGAAACTATTCAAGATGCACTCGGTGCATATACTTGTCATAATTGTGGTCATCATTGAGGGTGTTTTTCCTCAAAGGCACCATCTAGTTTTGATAGAGGAGGTGAAAGAGTTAGCCAGCTGCGAATCAAAATACCTAATTTCAGTTTTCGTTTGCTAAAAATCCTACATGTAATAGCCCCCTCCCTTGAAATTCCTCTTAAGCTTAAACAGTAGTGATGTCCTAACTCAGGAAGGAGGCTAGCAAGGCCATTAAATTAAGTAGCCAGGCAAGAAGCATCCCCACTCAGAGGCCTCCAGGGTGGTGGTCTGGTAAACTCAGGCAAGGAAGCATCTCCCCAGTTTAGAAAAAACAAAGGCTGCAGGAAGCTTCCAGGAAGGTGGTCTAATGGCTCCTGGAGAAATGTAGGTATAGATCGTCTTCCCACTGCCTTCATATAATATCAATCATATCCTGTGATCATTGTTAAAACAACAACAAAAACCCTCTTAATCTCTTCACATGTCATTGTAGAAATTTGCTCATCTCTACCTGTAATCATTGTAAAAACTTGCTTCTGTCATAGTTTAAGGTACATAACTTGCTTGACTTTCACTGGATTTTGGAAGCAGCTGGAGGTAGCAACTTCAGCGCTTGCTGAAATAAACTTAGAATTTCTTACAGCAACCTGGTATCTGCCAGCAACACTTTTTACCTAAAGGCTCAGTGGACAATACCACCAAAAAACTATACAGGATTTAGATTTGGACAGAGAGTCAAAACGGAGAGCTATTGTATTCCACTTAAGAGGGGGAAGGAAGTCTTTTCAGTGCCAACCCTAGAAGTAAGGGGAGCACACCTCTCAGCTGCTGGGTTTTGGGGGCCTATTTACCACTCTCTAACAGAGGGACAGGCAGAGGGATGGGGAATCAGCTGCAAAGAGGAGGGACTGTTCCCCGTGAGGGCCTGAAGAGGTTCTAGACCTAACTTCACGCTGAGTGGGGGACCTGGGTAAGAGATGACAATACTGAACTTTTCTGGAAGCTGGTGCTCCAGGTCAATAGCAACTATTAATGTAAACCTCCAATCTTCTGTGCTCTTGGAAATAGCCACTTGCTAACAACCTCCTCTTCCTCACATGACTTAATAAAAATTTCTGGATATCCCATGCTTACCTCAAATTCACTGCCATGAGCGTGCAGAACTCCTGTGGGTTTCCAAGGCTGTAATTCTTTACAGGAGTGCAATGCTTCCTCTTTCTTCTACTGAAAAGCTAGTGGTTTCAGATTGCTGACCTTGTGGTTACTGGCCCAACACATAACCCAACACACCACCAGGGCTCCAGAGACTAAACAACAATAACCACAAAACAAACAAACAAACAAAAACCAACCAGCCCATTGGTTTGCTGCTGACCCAGGCTCACAGTGAGCCTGCAGCTCCACCCTCTGGGATGGAGCAGAACTGCCTCACAGTGTGTCCAAAGGCTGTAATCTCACAGCCGCAGACCATCCAATCATCCCTTGTCCTGCAGGGGACTGGTGGATTTGAACCACCCACCTTTACATTATCAGCAGCTGAGTGCTTAACCATTGCATCGCCAGACCTGCCAAATTCCCCTTGTCTCATAGCTGATCTGTTTTGTGCCCACTGATCATTCACCACAAAATTACCAAATGTTGGCTCCAAGTCTCTCCTTTCCCCAAGCTTTTGAATCTGGCCCACCCTCAGGCTGAGCTAATGTGACTCAACATACAGTCCTCTTTAAGGGCCTCTCCCAGAGAATAAACTGACCTCAAGGGTAAGCATTCTCTGATCCAGTACCCTGTCTTGCCCCTTTCCAACCGGCTTCCCCACCTCTTGTTTGCTATTTGTTGTCAGCAGGCATCTCATAGGCTCCTGCTCCTCCTTCCGGCACACAACAGAACAAGTTCATAAAAGCACAGAGATTTGAAAGGCTTATGTCTTGCAAATATTTTGCCAGCTGGCTTTTACAATTTATCATGGTATTTATGCCTTCATCTAGGTAAATTTTGAAATAAGTGTTGTTAATAGCAATAACTATTGGCAGCTTAAGGCTTATAAAGCAAGTCAATTGCTTGGAGAAATAAAGCATGTTGCAAAACTATTTGAATTAAAATGCAACACTTTCAAATACAAGGGATTTCTGACTGTGCATAGCATCTTTCTGTATTGGTCGGTCCTCTTGTTTAACCCTGATGTGGTTATACTACTATTTTCTCCTTCCAATGTTGGCTGTTCAGAAGAAAATAAGAGTTTTCATCAGATTCAAAGATTTGCAAGTCAACAAGTGCTGAAACAGAAGCTCCAAGTGGTCATCCAAAGAGGGCCGGGATCTTTTATTCTGTTTTGCAGAACTTTGCACAAAGCTCAAGGTACATTTCATTGGTTGTCATTCACCATGCTCTCCTAAGGCTCATTTATCAAGAATGTCTCTTGGCTGGCCTGTCAACCTTAGACACACGTGTGGGTGTGTTTTCCAGAGCCGATTTCTTCTCTTTACTACAACATAGTTGAAGGTCCAAAATCATAAATCATAAACTTTGTGTCTGCCAACTTTGGCTGAAGCCAGAGACTAGGAGATTAAAATGTTAAGCGAAGTGTTCTTATGCTAACTAATCTCTGGTCTACAGAGCCTTTGGAGATGCATACAGTAGAAAAGCCAGGCAGTCTAGGGGTAACATATTTCTCTTTGCTCCATTTCCATTTTCCCTTTTGTGAATTCCCACTTGTATGTTAACTATTTTAAGAGAACTCTTATTACTTCTGTTGATGTGAATTCTCACCTGCATGTCAACAATTTTAAGAGAACAGCTAAGTATAAAACTGTGCAATCCTTGAAAACTGGGAAGCACACAGACACACACAGTTCTGCTTACTGTGGGAGTGTTTCCTGGAGATTGGGAGTGTTTTTCGGGATCCATCTTCTAATACATAGAGTTATTCTGTTCAACTTGGAGTGATTACACTGACCAACACACATCTTGATGCCGCAAATGTTGGACTTGTTTCTGGGTATATTTGGCTGGCTTATTAAAAAAAAATGGTGCCAGTTTCCCCCTATCCGTTCTGGAATTTGAGATACAGAACATGTGCCATATGCCACTCTTCATTCAGCTCACTCAAAAAAAAATCGAGATCTTATAATGTAGTGTGAGCTAGCCTGAGACAGAAGAAGTGCATGTTGGCTCTCGTTAAAGTAGTTTGTGCTGCACTAAATATTTTCACTTAGTGTCCTCTAAGCCAGAGATATATTTGAACAGTGCAAATTACATGAACTTGGAATGTTCTCAAGCATTGCTTCACCTTTATTAGGAACTGAATAGCAGGCAGTTTCAATTTGTTACCTATCAAAGGGGCCAGAAATAAGAGTTATTATACAGTAAATAAGGAGCCGTAATGGTGTTGTGGGTCATGTGTATGACTGCTAACCCAAGATTAGCCATTCAAAAAAGAAGAATTTCTGCGCCCATAAAAATTGCCTCAGAGTTACATTGGTACAGATAGGAACTGAAAATACAGGGAATCCAGGACGGATGAGCCCTATAGGACCAGTGGTGTGAGTGGCAAAACAGGGAGGGTAAAGGGAGAATGGGTAGGAAAGAGGGAACCGATTACATGGAACTGTGTGTGACCTCCTCCCTGGGGGACAGACAACCAAAAAGTGGATGAAGGGAGACGTCGGACAGGGCAAGATATGACAAAATACCCATTTATAAACTATCAAGGGCTCATGCGGGAGGGGGGAGCGGGGAGGGAGGGGAAAAATGAGGACCTAATGTCGGGGGTTTAAATGGAGAGAAAATGTTTTGAGAAACGATGTACAAATGCGCTTTACACAATTGATGTGTGTATGGATTGGGATAACAGTTGTATGAGCCCCTAATAAAATGTTAAATAAAAAAACAATTGCCTCAGAAACCCACAGGAGAAGTTCCACTCTATCCTATAGGGTCGCTATGAGACACAATTGACTGACTGGTGGTAGTGAGTTTTATACAATAAATAGAGATTAAAATGGTCTGAAACCCAAAATGGTTCTGTCAGAGTTCAAACTCCATTATTAAAGTTAATATGTTCTATTCTTGTTATAAGATGGCACACCTTATCCACCTGTGCACAGAAACTCTAAAAATAAAAGTTGTAACGGTTCTTATAAAGAAGTTCTGAAGGAAGACGTTCAAGCTGCACTGACGGCATCAGTCAAAATTAAGACTTGCTTTGCAACACTTTAAAGAGCTTCTCTGCAAAAAATTTACCTAATTGATGTCTTGACTGCTGCTTCCAAGAACATTGATCTTGGATTCAAGCATGATGAAATCGTTGGCAAATTCAATCTTTTCTCCATTAATCATGATGTTACCTATTGGTCCACTTGTGAGGATTTGGGTCTTCTACACTGAGTTGTAATCCATATTGAAGGCTATAATCTTTGATCGGCATCAGCAAGGGCTTCAAGTCCTCCTCATTTTCAGCAAGCAAGGTTGTATCATCTGCATCTTGCAGGTTGTTAATAAACCTTCCCTAATCCTGATGCCACATTCTTTTTTCAAGTAATTGAGCTTCTCTGATGATTTGATCAGTGGATAGATTGAATAAAATGATGAGAAGATTCAACCTTGACCCACACCTTTCCTGGTTTTAAACCATGCAGTATCTCCTTGTTCTGCTCACACAACGGCCTCTTGGTCCATGTATAAAGTTCCCATGACCAAATGTTCCAGAATTCCCATTCTTCTCAAAGCTATCCATAGTTTGTTATGATCCGCACAGTTGAATGCCTTTGCAAATCGATAAAACACAAATAAACATCTTTCTGGTAGTCTCTGCTTAGAGTCAAGATCCATCTGGGTTCACCAATGATACCCTTGCTCCATCCACGTCCTCCTCTGCACCCGGTGCGAACCTCTGGCAACTCCTTGTTAATGTACTGATGCCACCATTGTTGGATGAACTTCAGCAAATTTTTACTGGCATGCGATATCAATGATATTGTTGTATAGTTTGCTCATTCTGTTGGGTCATCTTTCTTTGGAATGGGCAAAAATATGGATCTCTTCCAGTTAGTTGGCTAAGTAGCTGTTTTCCAAATTTGCTGACATAGACAAGTGCTTCATCAATTCCTATAGCCTTTTATTTTGGCTAATGCTTTCAGTGCAGCTTGAACATCTTCCTTCAGCCCCATTGGTTCTTGCTCATAAAATGGTGGGATGCTGACTAGTAGTTCTTTTTGGTACAGTGACTCTGTGTAGTCTTTCCATCTTCTTTTGATGCTTCCTGCATCACATACTATTTTTCCCATATGGTCTTTCAATATTGCAACTCAAGGCTTGAAGTTCGTCAGTTCCTTCACTTTAAGCTATTCTGAACATGTTCTTCCTTTTTGGTTTTCTAACTCTGGGTCTTTGCACATTTCATTATAGTATTTGACTTTGTCATGTGGAGCTGCCCTTTGAAATGTTCTCTTCAGCTTTTTCACTTAATCATTTTATATGTTTACCTTAGCTATTCTATGATTAAAAGCAGATTTCAGATTCTCTTCTGACATCCATTTTGAACTTTTATTTCTTCTCTTTTAAATAACCTTTGACTTTCTTCATGAATGACGGTCTTGATGTCCTCCCACAGCTTTTCAGGTCTTCTGTCATTAGTGCACCAAATCTGTTATTAAGATATTCTTGAAATTCAGGTGGGATAGATCCAAGGTCATGTTTTGGCTCTGGTGGACTTGTTTTAATTTTCTTCAGCTTCAACCTGGACTTACATATGAGCATTTGTTCCATAGTTCCCTTGGCCTGGGTTTAGCTGCTGATGTTGAGCTTCTTTATAGTCTCTTCCCACAGATGTACTCCGTTTGATTCCTGTGTATCCCATCTGCAGAAGTCCATGTGTATCGCTGCCGTGTGTGTCATGGAAAAAAGTCTTTGTGATGAAGAAGTTGGTGGTCTTGCAAAATTTTATCATGCAATCCCAAGCTTCATGTCTATCATCAAGACCATATTTTCCAACTACTCTTCTTTCCTCTTTGTTTTCTACTTTTGCATTCTGATCACAATTATCAATGTGTTTTGATCGCATGTTTGATCAATTTGAGACTGAAGATGTTGGTAGAATTCTTCAAATTCATCATCATTAGCTTTAGTGGTTGGTGCACAAAGTTGTATTGATTGGATTTTCTTAAATTCGGTTATACCCTATCACCGACAGTATGTACTTCAAGATAGATCTTGAAATACCCTTTTTGAAGAAGAATGTAACACACTCCCCTTGATCGTGTAGCCCCCAGCATAGTAAGCCATATGGGTTTCTGATTCAAAGTGGCCAATACCAGTTCATTTCAGCTCAGTAGTGTGGAGGATATTGATCTGTATGCATTCCCTTTCATTTGCGATGAATTCCAATTTTCCTAGATTTATAGTTTATACATTTTAAGTTCTGATCATAAGTATATATTTTTGCAGCTGTTTCTTCTTATGATCAGCTGTGCCCCATCAGCAAATGAAGGTCCTGAAGGCTTTAATCCTACAGGTTCCATTCATGCCATTATGGCCGACTCTACTTTGAGAAGGCAGCTCTGCCTCAGTCATAAATTGGATGGCTTCTGACAATGTTGTGATGTTATCCACCAGGCGTTCAGTGTTGAATTCCTCTGAAGTGGACAGCCTATTGCTTCTCTTTTTAGTCTGTAAACTCTGCTGAAACCTGTTCACTTTGGGTGGCCCTGCTAGTATTTGAAATACCAGTGACAATCCCTTCTTGGCCTTGGCTAAGATCAAGTGTCAAATACCGGTGACATAGCTTCCAATATCACAGCAACTCACAAGCCACCACAGTGTGATAAACTGACAGACATTGTGGCCATTAAGTAATAATCTTCCCTGAGATTATCCCTTAATCTCATCACAGCCCTGATCCTACTACATAAGGAGGGATTCCCTGAAGTATGGCCAGAAATACATTTTTTTATTAATCATTTTATTGGGGGCTTTTATAAATCTTATGACAATCCATAATTCAGTTGTATTAAGCACACTCGTACATATGTTCCCATCAAATTTCCAAAACATTTTAATTCTACTTGAGCCCTTGGTATCAGCTCCTCTTTTATCCCCCTCTCTCCCCCACCCTCCCACCCTCATGAATACTAGATAAATTACATATTATTGTTCTTTCCTGTCTTACACTGTCTGTGGCTTCCTTCACCCACATTTCTGTTATTTGTGCCCCTGGGAAGTGGGCTATATATGCAACCTTGTGATGGGTTTCCCCTCCCCCCCCCATCCTCCTACCCTCATGATATGGTTACTCCTGTTCCTGTTCCTGGGGGTTTTATGTCTTTAATTCAATGTGTCAAGAGCTCTTATCTGTACCAATGTGTGTACTCTGGTCTAGCTGGATTTGTATGGTAGAACTGGGTCATGGTAGTGAGAGGGAAGAAGCATTCAAGAAGTAGAGGAATTATGTGTGTTGCACCAGTGCTAGACTACGCCCTGGTTGAATCATCCCTTCCTTGTAACCCTTCTGTGGGGGCATGTCCAATTGTCTAGGGATGGGCTTTGGATTTCCATTCCATCCCCCCTCATTCACATCAATATAATTGTTTGATCACACAGGCTGCTGTGCTTCTTCTATGGAGGCTTATTTGCTTCCCTAATAGATGGCTTCTTGTTTAATTTTAAGCCTTTAAAATACCAGATGCTATATCTTTTGATAGCCAGGCACCAGCCACTTTCTTCACCGCATTTGCTTATGCACCATTTTTCCTTCAGTGATTGTCTTGGGAAGGTAAGTATCAAAGAGTGTCAGGTTATTAGGACAAAGTGTTCTTGTGTTTAGAGAGGCCTTGAGTAGAGGCCCAAAGTCATCTTGCTATCTTAGTACTTAACATATAAATATATGTACATTGGTCTCTATCCCTTTCATTATAAATTGATATATTTACATATATACATGCCTATAGCTATACCTCTATAAATAGCTTTTGCTTCCTACTTCTTTCCTCTATTTCCTTTCACCTTCCTCCTGTCCCACTATCATGCTCACCCTCCACTCGGCTCTCAGTAATTCCTCTCGGATACATTGTACTTGATCAAACCCCACCAGGTCTCCTTGCCATCATTTTTTTAGAGCTCTTGTTCCCTCATCCCTGAGTTTGTTGGTTCCCCACTCCCCCTCCCTACCCGTCCTCTCCCATGTCTCTACAGGCCCACCAGTCCCATTGTTTTCTTCTCAGAATAGTTTTTCCTGCCTATCTTATATAGCTAGACACAGGGCTAAACAAAACAAACACACCGATAGATAGTTCCAGGTTTGTCTGCTGACCCTTATGAGGGTTTCCAGTCGGGTGTGATGAGGTGTCAAGCCCTGTCTCCCTAGTCAGAAGTGTATTTTCAGGATTCCTTGGGGACTGGGCTTCTTTGCTCCCCTTGCTGCCCTGTTGCACTCCCTTCACGCCGAAACACCTTTTATCTTCTAACAGATAACGAGAGAGCATTAAGCAAGAGAGAAAAGTCTGGAGCAGAGCATGCTCTTTGGGCCCAGGTCCTTACTCTGGGAACCTGCTGGAGGCTCATGGTGATCTCCACATGCTGATTGATCTCCAAGGAATGGCGGGCCTCTAGAGGCTGAAAGGAGACAAGGACTTTCCTTCTAAACTATGAGCCAACCCAAAGAGAGAGTCTTCCCCTAGAGCTGGCTCGGTGGATTCGGATTTCTAGCCTCCTAAACTTTGAAAGAACACATTTGCTTCTTTAGTGTTGATTGATTTTATTTAATGTTGTTAGGGAAAAAAAACCTTACAAAAGGCAGCTAGCCTAAGTAGTTTACTTAATGCAGCATCTATGGAGTTTTCATAACTGGCTATATTGTTGAAAAACAGAGAGATTGGATGTGGATGTCACCTAATAGGGTCAAATAATGCTGAGAGTCTTCTCTTATTTCCCTGACTGTCAGTGATGGAAAGCTAGACCCTGCTATCTAGTTAGTCAACAAAGGCATCCAGAGACTGGCCTGAGTCTGAATGGACCATTATTGTTCGGTTTCCTTGTTCAGGCTCAGCAGTGTTTCCCCTGGTTACCCTGAAACCCAAGTTCATGTTAAACATCTATCTGTGAGTCCAGAAAAGTATAAACTCCAAAGGTAAAAGTACATATTTTCTATGCATTCTGATTTCAAACAGCACAGCACAAAGACAGTTGGTTTTGCACTGCTGTGGTTTCCTTGCTGGTAGACCTTCTAAGGAAAATATCTTTCTTCCTCTGATATGGTAGGTACATTGGCGCTGATAGTACAGAAGATAATGCCTGCAGTATCAGGCGACGCCCACTCCAGGAGAGAGGAGAAATGAAGACCTGTCATAACCCTCTTGACTATTTTTATCTCCTTCAAGTTTTTGAAATCTGACATCACTCATCTTAGTTCCCCCCACCTTTTTCCCCTCTTTCATTTCAGGGAAGAACTTTTTCTTTCTTCAGTCATTTCCGTAGTATTTATGAAAATTATCGCACAATAGAAAATCCATATATTTTCACTAAGTTGTGTTGCTCATGATATTATGTAATAAACTCTTTTTGTAAGAAAAATGTAAGCACATTAAGGAGTATCTGGGGGGCAACCATGGTGGTACCGATTGTTAGAAATAATGCACAGTCCACAAAACACCTGGTATCAGGGAGTGTGAAATGGTTAGGAAGGCCTGTCTTCCCGAGTGGAGTCTAAACCTGAGTCGTATCGTGGAAGGCAAGCTGGTCACAATTCCTTTCCTTCATTCCATTACCCCTTCAGTTCTCAAAGACCCATCATATTGTTATCATCCTCTGTTAACGGCCACGGGGTCAGCTTCCAACTGAAAAAGACACTTGAGTTTCCATCTCCTTTAGCAGGTGGAGATTGGTCTTAATCTGGAAGTTCAGCATCATAGCGAAATACAAGCCTCGAAATACAAGCCTCCGCTTAGAGAACGGGTAGTGACTGCTTTTCATGAGACATACTGGCCAGGAATTGAATCGGAGTTTCCACATGGAAGGCAAGAATTCTACCATTGCCCCTATCATCCCCTACTTGATTCAAATTTACTGCTGTAGCCCTGTATCCTATGTGCTGTAGGGGCCCCTGTTTTTAACCCCTACCTTCCTGAGGCTCCTGGGCTCTTACTCTTTTGCTGTCCCCTGCATTTGGAACTGATTCCGGCTCTCTTCCAATTCAGACAATATAGTCATTGCCTGGGATTACTTAGCTCCCTGCCTTTGGTGGTGAAGAAAATTGTGTTTCAGAATTAACAGGGTGCAGCTTCACCTTTTCCTTTTAACAAACTGGGTTTGGGAATTTTCTTTAGTTATAGAGAACATGCACAGACAAAATTATCATACCCCTTACTCAATTACTTATTATTGTTAATGCAATGCATCGCCATGTACATTTGTCTTAATGAATAAAGCAACATTTTGATGTTATTATTAACATTGCTCTGGACTTTATTTGGATTTCATCCATTTTCCCCCAATGGCCTTTCTTGGATCCAAGATCCATTGAGTTGTTATGTCTCTTCAGTCTTCTCTGGTCTATCACAGCTTGACAGTGTCCCTTTGTTTACAATGGTCCTGAGAAATATTGGCCAGATATTTGATCGAATGTCCCGCCAATGAGATTTGGCTGATGTTTTTTCTTCACGAGTAGATGAGGTTATAGGTTTGGGAAAAGAATACAGAGGTGGATAAGCCTTCTCATCAGGGCATGTCAGCAGTACATGATACACACATGATTTATCACTGGTAATTTGCCCTTGATCACTTGGTCAAAAGATGCAGAAATCATCAGGTTTCAAAAGATTCAGAAATTGTCAGGTTTCTGCACTGTCAAGTTATTTTTCTTCCCTTTTCCATACTTTACTCTTTGAAAGCAAGTCACTGCGTGCAGCCCATACTCAATAGGGGTGGGGGTGAGGGTGGAGTGGAATTAAGCTCTTCCTTCTAGAAAGGACGTGTATCTATAGCAATTTGGAGTATTTCTGTAGAGAAGACTTGTCTCAACTCTCCCGTTTATTTATTTATGGAATCATTTCTATGTATCACTCTGAACTCACATATGTATTTGTTTTTTGCACAGTGAGCTGGTATGATGGTCAGATATTATGACAACTGGAATGACCTGTGTGAAGGTAGGGGTGAAGTCCAGCCTATTAGTCAGGTCACAGCCTGATGACCCCCTTCTTGGGGGTTGTGGACTTTTGTGTAATAGAGACACTACAGACTCACTCGTTTTGCTTCTCTAGAGAATTCAACCCAATAGAGCTGGAATCTAATATTTTATTTTTTGATTGATTAAAATGTCCAGGTTTGGCTATTGGGAAGCTCTTTCAGGTTGGATCTAACAGGTCCTCATCTTTTAAATTTATGTTTTAAGTACTTCTTTGCTTTCTGGTAGTACACGAAGGTCAAGGCTCTTTTTGTATTTTCCTGTGCCAGCCCCCAGAATCAGCCATTGCTCCAAGGAATCCTGTAGCCCTTTATTTAGAATGGTGTAACCCCTTTGATTTAATAGGAGTCATGTGCCATAACCTGAAGTTGATCCCACTTACAGATTCCAATTACAATGACTTATTGAGTATAAAACTCATTTATTATACTCTGTAAGCACCTGCTTAGTGGAATTAAATATTACATAGTGAATCTGCAAGTTCTAAGACCACGGTCATTTGGGGTGAAATGTTGCACCTACATTGCATCAGCCCTATAGAACCAGTGTCTTCATGCAATAACACGGTGAAGAAGTAATTTTTGCTATATATAATAAACTCTTACCAGGCCATGTTCTTCTGTGTGTCATGATTTTGCCATATACTGTAATAGAAATCTTAGTCTTTTAGGTTTAGAAAACCATCATCCAATGAATGTCTAGTCATAGAACATTGAAAGCAGCCTGTCAATTTCAATCTGCAAAGGAGAAACCAGGTAGACCTGTTTGATGCTCAGAAAACTAAATCTCACCCTTGATCTTGAATTGAAGATGTGTGACTGCAATGATCCACAATCTTAGGCCTCACCTCATGTCTAACTCCCTGCCAGGGAATTGATGTTGATTCATAGGGACCCCAGAGAACAGGGTGGAACTGCCCTGTGAATTTCTGAGACTTTCACCTTTATGGGAGTAGGAAGTCCCGTTTTTCTCCTGAGGAGCAGCTGGTGGTTTCAAACTGCTGACTGAGCATGTTGTAGCCTAATGTGTAACCACGAGGCCAGAAGAGCTCCTGTGTCCAATGTCTAGCATTGTTTAAATATGTATGTTATAGTACTGGTTCCCACCTAAGTGTTGGGCTACAATTCCATTTGAATTTTGGGAGAAGCATTCTAGGCAAATCCCATCAGCATCTGTGGAAACACCATACTCTCAAGGTTTCCACTAGGCAGTTGAGCTTGGGTGTCAAGAAATAAGGTTCCATGAATATTTTCGTGAGACTGCATGGCAGGGGCTTTCTGAGGAAATGGCCTGGCACTTGAGTTAGAGGATGATTGGAGAGTTAGTTATGTTAAATCTAGACAGGGACTCATGGGAGCAAGAGAAAGTCTGCTCTCTCTCTGGAGCCCTATCTTGACATTCCATGGTGCTGAAGCAGAGACCTTCCTCTCTCTCTCTCTCTCTCTCTCTCCCCCTTTCACACCCTCTCACACCCTCTTTCCTGTAGCAAAGACCTGCCTGTATCCTTAGGTAGACTTGGATCTCCCTGCATCACCCCTGTGGAGAAGTGGGCCATGAGGAACAGGTGATTGGTGAGCAAACCATCTATCTCTGATGCAGAGTCTGGTGTGCGTGAGCCTGAGTGTGTGTGTGTGTGTGTGTACATATACACGCAAACTGACTCAGATTGATTCACTTGAAAGTAGGGAAACATCTCAGGTGCTTTGCAACTTTAGGTTCCACACCATTGGCCACTGGTTTGATGATATCTGCTATTTAGGGCAGGTTCCCCCCCTAATTCGTCAATGCCCATGTTGCAGGTTTTGTTACAATGTTTTGAATATCACTTCTAATGAGAACCCAAACACATCAGATTCCAACGTTTCACCCGAGAAAAAAAACATATCACTGACCGGATGCAAAGAAAAAGACCAAGATTGGTTTCTGCTCAGGGAAGCCTTGTGACAGATGTTAGCCGACTCTGGGCTTCCAGTGGTGCCTCACTCTGGCTCACAGCCGGCCACCGCTGGCCAGAGCCTTCAGTTATATGAGTGTGCAACTCAATTTCCTGTGTTTCATTTTGTTTCCTCTTTCAACTAGCACCATTTGAAGAGAATAAAAGAACTAATCATAACGCTTCGTACTTTTTTTTGCACCTTTTCCCCACCTGCCTGCTCAAGGAGCTAAAACGACTTCCCACTGAGTCCCCTAGAGGTCATCAGAAAGAGATCACTGAGGTAGGTGGATCGCTAGTATTTTCATAATTGTCCTAATGAGGGAAATGAGGACAAGAGATAGTATGTTTGCCTCTGGTCAGAGCCCAAGAGCATCACTAAGGATACAACGATTTGGTATCACAGTAGAGAATATTAACAAAAGACGGACTATAACTTATGAGTGTAGGCTTACTCTTCTCCCTAAAACAGGAGGAGGAAACTGGCAACTGTATTTCCAAGGCAAAGAACAAGGATAATTTATTCTCAGGCCTTTCTGAGGGATAACCAGCTCCCTTCCTTTGCCCTCCCCATACTCAGGTGTATCTAAGCAGGAAGCAGGCTTGGGAGCCTAAAATCATGCCTATGAAATTCTACAGGAAAATGAAAGTTGATTCCTTTGAACCTTTTTTTCTTTCTTATTTAAAGAGACCGGATTGGTCCAAAGTCCCATTGGATAACTGGATGAAGGCTGAAGGAGGGAGGATGGAGGGTGGAAGACAAAGCATGGAGGATGAAGGATGCAGGCTCGGCCTTGGCAGAAGTCGTTCAGGCAAGAAGATATGCTTCACCGAGGAATGCTGACTCCCTCTTTGACGGAATCCAACTCATTCTTTGATGGAATTTCGGGGTGGTATAAATGGTAAAATGCTCAATTATTAACCCAAAGATTGTCCGGTCGAACACACGTAGAAGCCGGTCAGAAGACAGCTGATTGTGAAAGGTGACAGCCTTGAAAACGCTTAGAACACATAGGGTTGTCAAGAGTCCGATTCAACTCAACCCCCAGTAACTGGTTTCATCTATGACTGACCTTGAGAGCACAGCTCATGAAGCTGGCACAGGACTGGGAAACATATTTGAATCCACTCAGAAATGCCCTGGAAGCAAGGCCTGGTGATACGCTTCTGAAAATTCATACGCTCGAAAACCCTGTGAAACTCAATTCCTTCCCGCACATACAGGGTCACCATGAATAGGAACTAACCTGATGGCAACAAACAACACAACCTTCTGAGATATGTAAAAACTTCATGATTGTTTTCATCATGAATGCATTATTAAGTTCAACTAAGCCAAACTAAAAAAAAAAAAAAACCCAACAAAAAACAAACTCACTGCCATGATGCTGATTCCAACTCAGACAGCCCTACAGGGCAGAGATGAACTGCCCTTGTGAGTTTCTGAGACGGTAACTCTTTACGGGAGTAGAAAGTCTCATCTTTCTCCCTTGGATCAGCTGATGATTTCAAATTCCTGACCATTATGCCACTAGTTCTGAGTTAATTTATAAAATACAAAAATACCTTAAAATATGTGTTTGTATTTACTGATGTTCTCGATCCCCATGGAATATAATAATGGGTTTGCAATAGTCACAATTTCCACTTGCCTGAGAAATCAAAAGAGGTGAAGAACAGTGTCAATGCTGGGGAGATCCCCCCTTCCCAGAGGCTAGCAAGTAGCAAAAATGTATACACAACAAATATTGTCCAGATACATATCATGCCAGATTCTCAAAGATGAGATCATTATTGATTGAGGAGCATTGGAAAGAGGAAACACAAGGGACTGAATTTTCTTTTTCAGTTGCAAACATTCCCTTTTTTTCCTATGTTGCTAATAGTAGTTTCAGAAAAGCACACCATTGCTTTTTTGAAAGAAGTATTTTTGAAGGTGCTTGTTAAAACTTTTCTTAAGAGTCAGTCATCCTTATGAAGTGAAATGACTGCAGGTGACTGGCTTATATTAGTCCCTTTTGAATTGAGCAACTCCTGTCTCTTGCTGGCTCCCTTTTGCTGGTCAATCCTAGATGCTCATGAGATATTTTTGCATCTCTAGCTTCTCAGCTCTGTGGCAGGTAATGTTTGGGCCACTCTAAACTAAATGAAGGGGGCAGTGGCGGCTCAGTGGTAGAATTCTTGGCTTCTATTTGATAGACTTGGGATCAGTTCTTGGCCAGTGAACCACTGAACCTCATATGCTGCCATCACTCATCTGTTGATGGAGGCTTAGTGTTGTGATGAACAAGTTTCGTGCAGCTTCCACTAAGTTGGACTAGGAAGCAGGTTCTGGTGATCTGCTTCTGAAAATCTGCCAATCAAAACCGATCAACCAATGACCTGATCCATAACAGATCATGGGTGTGGTGAAACACCAGGCAGTGTTTCTTTAGTTCCATTGGGAATGGAACTACCATTAGTCAAGAACCAATTGGTACATGGGCAGCTAATAGCAAGGAGACACCAACGAGATAAATGATCTTCTTATAAGAGAAACAGAATGCAGGCTTCAAATGAGGGAAAACATAATGATAGAATCACAAATCTTTACAGTTAAAAGGGAACATGTAGCAACTGTTTGTGGAATGCCTGATGTTTTATCACGAGAATTGAAATGGTAGTTCTTATTAGGATTTTGAAAATTACATAAAGAGTTGTGATTAAATAGATTCTGTCACTTCCCAAAGTCAATAAACCCTCTGTGTGAATGCTCTCTGTAACCTTAAAGCATTTGCAGAAGAAAACTCTTTTACTTCCTCTCTGAACCAAATCTGGAGTCTCTAAGACAAACAGCAGGGAAGACAGATTGGGAATGGAGCAGGCTTTAATCTTCAGGCAATAAAATATCATTTGAAGACCAACATTTTCTTCCTTCTATATGTATTTAAAACAAATGGATCAACCACGCAAGAATTTCAGGGCTGAATTGTGACTTCGAAATTCAAGTCCAACTGGCACCTCAGAATGAAGGATTTATTTGGAAGAAGGGTCTTTGTCAGGGCTCCAGGCAATTTGAAGCAGTTTATCCATGGTGTAAGGAAGCAGGTAGCTTAGTAAGCAAATTTCTTGCATGCAGGATTTGGACCCGATCAGGAAACAAAGATGGTGGCCAAGTGTTTGTAGATGTAATGACGGTAAGGTTCTCTAGATGAGATCATCAAGGGTTAAGGTGGACCCTAAATCCAATGATGAGCATCCTTATAAGATGCAGCGAAACAAAGAGAAGGTCATAGGAAGAAAGAGGCAGAGATTAGAGTTAGAATGTTGTAGGCCAAGGAATGTCTGAGTTATGAAAAACTTTCCTACAGCCTTCAGAGGGAGTAGGGTTCCACTGGTACCTTGACTTCAGACTGTGCTCAAGCAAAACAATGATGAGAACGGCACAGGACTGTGCGGGCTTTTCTCCTGCTGTACATGGGATTGCTGCGTGGGAGCCAGCTCCTTGGCACCCAGGGCTCACCCAACACACACAGACTCCAGAACTTTGAGAGAATACACTTCTTATTTTAATCCACACAGTTGGTGGTAATTTGCTTTAGCAGGCCTAGGAAACAAACCCACCCTCCATGACACAATTATCTGCAAATCAATGTTTACTTGGAGGAAAATGGCAGAGTGGATCGGGCCAGCGGTTTGAATCCACCAGCTGCTCCTTGGGAGAAAGATGGGGCTTTCCAATCTTATAAAGAGTTACAGTCTTACTTCTTCCATGACAGATTGGTTTGTCATTGACCCTCTATTTTACGAAGCATAATGTCTTTCCCCAAGGGCTGACCCCTTCTGATGAAATACCCAAAGTGTATGAGATAAAGTCTCACCATCCTCACCTCTAAGCAGCATCTTGGCAGTACTTCCTCCAAGATTGATTGGTTTGTCCCTCGGGAAGTCCATGGTACTTTCAATATTCTGTGTCCACATTGGAATTCAAGGGGATTAATTCTTCTCTGGTCTTCCGTTTTCATTGCCCAGCTTTCCCATGCACACCAGGTGACTGAAAATACCATGGTTTGGGCCAGTCCTGAAGGTAACATCTCTGGTTTTTAACATTCTTTTGCAGCAGATTTGTAGGACTACCTCATAGATTTTGAACCAAAAGCAGGGGTTGTAAATTTTAGAGAGTGAAAATAAGCCAAATATTATAATGAAATGGGCAGACCTAGAATTAGACAACCAAAAATGAAGAACACACTCAGCATATCTTAAACTGAAAGAACTCCAGAAAAAATTCAAGCCCTGAATTGCAATCCTGAAAGATTCTACAGGCAACATATGGAACAATGTAGGACGCACCACAAGAAGATAGAAAGAATACACAGTCACTGTACCAAAAAGAACTAGTTGACATTCCACCATTTCAGGAGGTAGCATATGAGCAACGGTACTAAAGGAAGAAGTTCAAGCTGCACTGAAAGCACTAGCCAAAAACCAGGCTCTAGGATTTGATGGAATCCTAATGGAAAATTTTCAACAAGCTAATGAAGTGCTGGAAGCACTCACTTATGTACACCAGGAAATTTGGAAGACAGCTACTTGGCCAACTGCCTGGCAGAGATCCATATTTGTACCCATTCCAAAGAAAGGTGATACAACAGAATGCACAAACTACATAACAATATCACAGATATCACATTCCGGTAACATTTTTGCTTAAGTTCATATAATATTGGCATTGAGCTGTCAGAGATTCAGGCCATATTCAGAAGTGCACATGGGACAAGAGGTATCATTGCTGATGTCAGACGTATCTTGGTTCAAAGCAGAGAACACCAGAAAGATATGTACTTGTGTTTGATTGACTATGCAATGGCATTGAACTGTGTGGATAATAACAAACCAAGGTTAACCTTGAGAAAAATGGTAATGCCAGAACACTTGATAATGCTCATGTGGAATTTGTACATGGATCAAGGAGTAGTTGTGCGAACAGAACAAGGGAATATTGCATGGTTTAAAATCAGGAAAGGTGTGTGTCAAGGTTGTATCCTCTCACCATACTTATTCAATCTGCATGAGGAGCTGATCATCAGAGAAGCTGGCTTATATGATGAAGAATGTGGCATCAGGTTTGGAGAAAGGCTTATCAACAGCATGAGATATGCAGATGACACAACCTTGCTTGCTGAAAGTGAGGAGGCCTTGAAGTACTCGCTGATGAAGATCAAGGATTGCAGCCTTCAGTATGGATGACAACTCGATGTAAAGAGGAGCAAAA
>NW_022103951.1:16165496-16191776 GCF_000313985.2 Echinops telfairi
TTCAGTTCTACAAGATAATAGAAGGGGCTCTATAAGGCAAGCAGTCTAATTTTATGAGATAGTAAGAAGAGCACAATATCAATATAAGAAATTAAATTTTCAAATGCACAGACTTAGCGAATCAGATTTATGAAACAAATGAAAAACAATATTTGTTCTTTTCAAGAACTGGCCAAGAAGCAACTGGTAGTACTTTTGAGATGCCTGGGTCTAATATGCTTCCTTTGTAAACCTAGATTTTTTTTCTCTCAATACACACTTAACTGGAGCTAACTCCTAACCCCAACTCCTGCCGGACCTGACTTAATTCATCCCTATACCCACTGCCACCTGGTGAGATAGGACCTAACTTTGTCTATTGCCCTTTCAATTGTTGATTGCCTGCCATGGCCTAGACTGGCTACCCAATTCTATTTGAGGTTCCCAGCAGTTTATTCTGTACTCCTCAGAGAAATAGGGAAAACAATGGGAAAGGCGGCTACACCTTAGTGATTAGCAATGATTGTAGAGGGTAGAATTCTATCTAAAGAAACAACAACAAGGAAAGGGAAAAAACCACCATCCGAACAACAAACCCAATGCTTTGGAGGCTCTTGTGATTCATGGTCATCCTATCTAGAAGGTTTCCCAGATTGTGAATCTTTACAGAAGCAGATAAGCTCATCTTTCCCCCGAGGGGCAGCTGCAGGTCTTGTGGTTAGCATCCCATGCCTAACCCACAGCACCACCAGGGCTTTTTAGAATCCTGCTGTTGTCTGGTGCCATCGTGTCCGCTGGGACCCATCATGAGTCTGTGTACAAGCAAACAAAATGCTGCCTGGTCCTGTGCCATCCTCACAATCATTCCTGTGCTTGAGCCTATGGATCCAATTATACTGGAGGGCATCAGGCTAGTATGCTGCCAGGCCGCTGCAAAGCATGGCAGTTTGGGCTTTAGTGGAACTGGCCATAAGGCCAGACTCTAGGATTTATCCGTGTCACAACTGTGGGCAAGCAGACTTTCCTGTGTGTCCGAGCTCAGAAAGCATTCAACTGTCGTGGTGTGCCGAATGAATGGCATGTGGTTTGCAAGCAAAATGTAGAGGATTGGACTGGCACATTGCAAAGAGAAAATAGCCCTCATAACCCATTAAGGACTATAAGATAACTTATGAAATTCTTTTCCATGGAACTCCCCTCCCCCACTCCACCCTCTGATTTCCAACACTGCCCTGATATCAATGAGATTCCCTCAGCTTTAGTTAAGATTTAGCGAAACAATACCTATCAGACAGCTCACACGTCAATAGTAATTACCTGGTAGAACAGTATTACCCATGGGGCAAAATTTCATTTCAGGATGTCCACATTAAGCAGCTAATTAATGAGGTGAAAATAGGAGTTTCAAGTCTACATTTTCTTCTTCTTTGGAACGAAGAAGAATATATGTGAAAAATAAGGCTTCCGAGGAAACGAGGAAGTTCATACTCATGAACGTGCTTTTGGAAATGATCATTATGTGCCTTTGACAATTTTAATCCTCCAGGGTGATGAACATCCAGGGATCATTAGAATGGACACAGAATAGTTAGACTCTCAGATCCTAGAATCTTTCCCGAAAGATCTACTTACTTTGTTATTTAGAATCCTTCCTATTCTTTGACAAATTAATCTCTCCTGTGCCAACTTTTTATGTTTAAAAATACAGCTTTTATGGCTGATAGGCATTTAGGTTGCTTCCATCTTCTTGCTAGTGTGAGCAGTGCGGCAATGAACCCCCAAACCAAACTACTGCCATTGAGTCAATGCTGAATCGTAGTGATGTGGGTTTCATAGACTGTCACTGTTGATGGGAGCAGAAAGGCCAGAATGTCTCTCTCGGAGCTGCTGGTGGTTTCGAACTGCCAACCACCCGGATTGCAGGCCAACTTGTAACCAATGCACCACCAGTCATCCAGTTGGTGTGCATATATCTGCGCATGGTATGTTCTTTCTGGTTAAGTATTGTGATTGCGGGTACATATGGTATTTCTAGTCCCGTTTCTTTTGAGAAAGCACCATACCACTTTCCATAGGGGTTGTATAGTTTTATAGTCCCACCAGCAGTAGATGAGGGTTCTAATCTCTCTAGCATTGTTGTTGTCTGCTTTTTGTTTTGTTTTGCTTTTTAATTGGGCTGTCATTATGGGGGTAAGGTGATAACTGATTATGCTTACAGGCACCATTTTAAAGACTGAAAAATATCTGGTAATATTTCCCCTAAAACTGGGCATTAACTTTGTTTGCAATTTTTCTCTATTATTAAAAACACCTTAAGAATTATTTTTATATATACATAGTTTTTGCATTCCTGATTTTATCAAAAGGATATCTTCCTTGAAGTAGCATTATTGTGCCAAAGGGGATGAATTATTTCCTTTTTCATTTTACAGTTTTATGTCTTAGATTCATATGGTTTTAGTAATTTGAGGTGATGAGATTTACAAAAGTCATGCCATTTAATGTATAAATAATAATTCTGTACAAGTTGATTCGTTCATTGGCTTTGATTTGCATTTATTAAGTGGTTGATTTCAGAGGGTATGGTAGTTACATAATCTGTTGTCAATTTGAGACTTAAGAGTGAATGGGTGTCTAGACTGTCCATCAGATCGCAGCTTGGTGACCTCATTCGGAGGCACTAAGGAGACAATAGCTCGCTGGAGGCAGGACACAGACTCACTCCCTGGGAGACATTGCAGCTGACAAGACACATGGAGCTACGCTAGAGCCCTGGAGCTGAAGGAGCCATGTGGAGACCCCTGCCAGCACTGAGATGCCTCTATCACCACTGGATCCACAAGACTTATCACCCACTGGCCTGTGATCTTCCTGCATTCAGTGTCATTGCATGGGTTTCGTGAGTCTGAAGAGGACTTTACAGATTGGTAGCAGACATATGGGCTAATATTGGTCTTAAGAACTTCATATGGACTGGGCTGGGATGTTTTCTCAATATTCAATTGCTCTTGTATATAAAACTCTTTCTTATCCACATTAGTGTCTATGAATTTGCTTATCTAGCCAACCCGGACTAACACAGAGTGCAACCCAGAGAGCAGCAGTGCAGAGAACTCAAGGAATTCTGGTGGTGTGTCACTGAGATAGTTTTAAGGTTGGGGCAGGGTCAAGTTCCACCTCACATTAGATTGCACTGCGTTAAGCTAGTGAGGATGCCGGCATGGTGCATTCATTCATTCGTCTCTATGCTCCAGGAGCGTTTAAGCCAAGCCTGGCACGCTCTCTAGCACAGCTGCACAGAGTTGAAGAGTGAGGCTGATGTTGTTGCCTCACTCTCGGCCTCTGGTCATTCACTTGGCCCGAGGACATTTATTCAGCCAATGGGGACACCTCAGCCTGAGAGCAGTATAAATGGAAAGTGTCAAAGTGTGACTGCCTCTGAGGACTCATCGCTCTCTGGATGCCTGACCTCTGTTGGGAGAAAAGTGAGACTTGTTCACAATGGTTCAAGCTCCTCAGAGGGATTGAACCCATGGGGATAATGTATTTGATAAGCCCCCTTTGCAATTCCCTTCCAGGTGTGTGTATGTGTGTGTGTGTGTGTGTTTAGGAACAATATTGATTGCTATCTAAAAGTTGGGAATTTGAATCACCAGTAGGTCTTTGAGAGAAAAAAAAACCTGGTGATCTTTTCTTGTAAAGATTAAACCAAACTAAACTTACTTTACTGTGGTCAACTCGATTCCTACTCATAATGACCACATACAGGATTTCCTAAGCTGTAATCTCTATGGGAGCTGAAAGCCTCATCTTTCTCTTAAGAGTGACCCATGGATTTGAACCATTGCAGTTAGCAGTCCAACTCGGAACCCACTACACCACCAGAGCACCCCTGTAAAGATTACAGCCTAGGAAACCGTATGAGGCAGCTCTACTTTGTCCTGTAGCCTTCCTATGAGTCTCAATTAAGTCAAAGGCAATGTGTCATCCCATTATGCATGAGTCAGTGACCACAGCAAACAGCAACACAAACTTTTGGGGGGCTGGTCTGAAAAGTTGCCGTGGCTCTTCCCATTCTGCCTATGGAAACATGGATACTTGTTCTAAGTTCTGGCTTCCAAAGATTTCCGTAGCACAAGTGACCTTGTAGCCTGCAAGAGAACAAGCATCAGGGCAATTGGCAGGAAGTAAGGCCCTCCCCGTGCAGGATGCGATAGATTCCACTAAGTGATGGCTATCATCCAATTAAAATTCACGAGACAAGGATACCCAGAATGTGGACAAGGCTTTCTTTCACTGCCAAGTTGAAACGTAGCTCAAAAAGATGGATGTAAGGGGTGTCATTCTCCAGTTGCCTTTCTCCCAGCTGTTCGGAGCAGTGCCTTGAAGCAGAACAGCTAACTGTTGCACAATAGAGATCCATCAAGTGGCTAACTGATAATTAGGGAGTTATCATATCTGCTGCCTTCAAGAAGTGCCTGGTGCTGGAACTTGTGCTTATAAAATTTCCCTTAAGCTACAGGCCCCTAAGCTAGAAAGAATGCTTTAATAAGGGGCTGGTCTGTGCCAGGAAGCTCAGAAAGATGACTCGCTGTCATCTCTCCTCCTCCTTGCCTGTCTGCTTGCTGTTCATCACTACACATCCTTATCCTCCTCTTCCCCAATGGAGCCACAATATGGTGGCTGGGGATGGGGCGTGGGGAAGCAGTACCTTAAACTGTCTCCTGGCTCATCACTAGAATACAACATATCCAGCCTTGTCCCCTGGCCTAGTAACTCATGGTACACAGTTTCCAAGGCACGCTTTACCCATCTGAATGAATTTTGGCAATCTCTGGAGCACACACCATCCAGAGTGATGTCGATGGGTCTGACATTTTGGTCCTTATGACAGGAAGATATGCACATGTGAAAACCATTCACGCTGCAGCGTGAGTTGGAAGGAGCTGTGGAGAGCATCTCTGTGATAGAAAAAAACATTCTGTGCAGTTGTGCCAGTAGAAGAGCACAATTGAGAGAGCCACGGGGATGGCCAGTATTCCACAGGGTCAGATCTGAGCACCCAAGAAGATGGTGCGTCCTGAGGCTATGACACAGCATGTTCTCCCAAGGTCAGAGGTCTGAAAATTATACGGAAAAGATGTTTGCATTGTGATGGAGCCTGAACTATGCAAACCAGTCAAATGATTAACCTGGGGGGAGTTGGCAAACTTGGGGAAAAATGAGGCTTCGGGAGTTGACAGAAGACCAATGACATTGCTTCAACATAGGAATTCAATGCTGGCAATGCTCACTGGTCCAATCGACTGGATGAGAGCAATATACCCAACCCAAAGAAAAGTGATCAAATAGAAACTATTAAACAGTATCAATATCCAGTTATAATAAAATGTGACTGAAGATACTGAAAAATCAACTGCAGCAAACATCATTAAGGAGCTGCCAGAGTTCAAGCTAGGTTCAGAAACCCACAGCCATCAAGCTAATTCTGACTCATATCGACCCTATATGGTAGAGTAGAACTGTTCCTTATGGCTTCCAAGGCAATACACATTTCGGGAAGCAGAAGCTGTAGCATCTGGTGGGTCCAAACCTCCAACCTCCTGGTTAACAGCCCAATACTTAACTCACTGGATCGCACGACTGATGGCAGATGAGTTTTGACCAAAGGCAGAGAATACCAGAAAGGTATTGACTTATATTTATCAACAATGCAAAGGCATTCGATGGTGTCAATCCTAACAAATTATGGATAACACGAGAAAGAATAGGAATCTCAGTACTTTACATTGTGCTCATTTTTAACTTGTAGATAGATTTAAAAGAAAAAAAGCAGTCTCTTGAACATCACAAGGGGGTACTGAATTAGAAATGGTGTTTGGTAGGGTACTGCCATTTCGCCTTATTAATTCTATATGTTAAACAAATCATCTAAGAAGCTAGACATCAGGATTGGAGGAACACTCATTAGCGACCTGTGATATGCAGATGATACAACCTTGCTTGCCAAGAATGAAGACGACTTGAAGCACTTAATAATGAAGATCAAAGACTACACCCTTCAACACAGATTATGCCTGAACATGGAGAACATGAAGATCCTTGCAACAACACTGAAAACATTATGATCGTGGAGGCAAAGAAAAGTCATTGGCGTTCAGAGTTGGTATGTACATCTGAATAATAGTTTTCCATATAGGCATATGGGTAATAATCTAGTGGAGAACCTGGTTGCATTTCACAATAAGTGTTGAAATGTTCTTTTTCATGATTAATGTGATGCCATTCCTCTCCAATTTGTTGTTGCCAGCGTAGTAGACTGTATGTTTTTTGGATGCACACCGGCCAACTCAGAATGGCCATTGCCAGCCCGTTTCATCCCACTCATGCTTAGGATCCTCACGTATGCTATTTCATTTTTGACGTCGCCATTCTGCATACATTCCATACTCTGACTACCGGGCGTTTGCAGCTTTTACTTCCCATTTTCAATCATGGCACATCAGTAAACGAAGGTTCCAAAGATTTTACTTTATCTGCATCATCAAGGTAGACTTGACTTTGAGGAGGAGGGTCTTTCCTCGTCATATTTTGAGTGTTTCGTAAGCCTAGGAGCTCATCTGCACTATATAAGACAATGCTGTTATTATTCATAAGGCTTTTTGGGGCTGATTTTGGAAAGTAGACTGTCAGACCTTTTTTCCTAGTTTGCCTTACTGGAAGCTCCATTGGAACTTGTCCACCATGGGTGAGGCTGCTGACATTTGAAATACCATCGTAGCAGCCCACAGGTCACTGTAGCATGACAAACTGATAAATGGATGGGGCTATAGTAATAGATAATATTTGTTCATTAGTAGGTTCAGTGACAATATTAGTGATGGGTCTAGTAAGCACCACAATTTCAAAGTTGTATTTTACATCATTAGCCCTCCTCCTTGGAATGCTACCGTAGCCTCCTAGCTGGTACCTCCAGAAAATTCTGGGCCTGGGTTCAAGCGCCTTTCTAATTTATGTTAATGATATTTTGATATCTATAGAAACTTTCATGTGGCATAAAATGTATTTGTGGCTTCTGTGGGTGACCAAGTCACATGCACGGCAAATTGTAATGAAAGGTTTTACATACTTTCCTGTTGGAAGAAAATTCTCAATGTCAATCAGAGATGAGTGAATGTAACGATGAGATCCCTGGGCCTCATTTGAGGAAACTTGCTTCTAGGTCAAGCATGTAATGAAGATATGAGACTAAGGCAGCCTCTACATAATTAATTTTAACAGACCAGAGGAGACCTTCTAATTTTAATATACTATGTCACAGCTGACAAAACATTGGTTCTGGTACGCTAAAAATGTCCTCAAGGTCATGAGATTGTTGAGCAGGTGGGATGAGACTTGAGCTGCCAGGTTCTCAGGTAAGCCACCACTCCCTAGAGATGCACCCTACCAGTTTTCTTATTGGTTTTTGTTATGCACACATTGCTGACCTTCCAAATCTGGTGAGTTAGTAGATCCTAATTTCTTCATCAAACATTGGACTTGATCCCTGACTACTGAACTTTTATTGATCATAGATGTTTGAAGACTTTAAGGAGCAAGAGACTGAAGACTAAGGACTGTAAACAAAGCATTAAGCTAGGAAATTATGAAGGGGAGCAGAAGGGAGTGGTGAGAAGGTCAGGTTTGACAGCTTCATTAGGGATCTGGAGGAAGGAGAAGACAGCATGCTAGAGCTATCCATGCATATTATTATTAAGTAGGAGAAGGGGGAAGCATCAGGGAAGGGCTAGATAATATCCAATCTCCCAGGGAGGCTTTCAAGAAGAGCAGGAGGTAAATGAAAAATTTGGATTGAACAGCAACTGGCAACCTAACAGTGTCAACAAGAGTGATGCCAGCCAAGCTAAGGCTATTGAATGATGGCTGAAGATTCTTGCCACTCAGAGCACGGGACCCAGATCATCATCACCGCCATCATCACCATCACAATCACCATCATCAGCATCACTATCATCATCAGCAGCAGCAGCAGGAGAATCATTTGGGTGATGGTTAAAAATGCAGAGATCGTGGGGCAAGAGGCCCCAAAAAACCATGCCCAGATTCCTAACACACAGCAGCTTGTGACGATACATGTACACTATTATCAATCACTAAGAGTTGGGGTAGTTTTTTAACTAATACAATGAGAGAGCCACTGACTTAAACTTGAGAATGAAAAAGTCCTTTTAAAGTAAGATTTATTTAAGGATTCCTGATACTGCATTATTATATTCTGTATACATGTGCTGCAAATAATATTCCCTAGGAACAAAGGTTAAGAGATTTCGAAGAGTAGTCTTCCTCTTAGCAATGTTGCTACCTTTCTTCTCATCCTCGCCAATGCTTCTAAAGTGAAGAGCTTAGTGTAGACTAGGTCAGGCTCTGCGGCAGACCTACAACTGCACCTGATCCTTATTTATTGACCTGGTTAGGTTCCAAGGAACAAGTCATTATGTGAAAATGGGCAATATGGAAAAATAGAGGATGAGTACATCATTACATAATTGCCCAACCACAGAGAATCAGGGTCCAATCAAGTTGACACAGAACCTTAATTATTACAGCCAGAGGCACTCTCACCTCACACTTGGCGTTTGCTCCAGCCAGATGTATGCCAGTCATGCACAAAATAATTGGATAATAGTTTTTTGTACTATTGTCTTAAGTACAACATGCCAGAAAACAAGAGTGGTGGTAAATGAGGGTGTGTCTTGTAAAGGAAATGAGCTACGTTAGTTCTGCCCGCTCCTTCCTTCCAGAGCCTTGTTCCATCTTGGATCTATTACACAGCTCTTTGCTAGGAGTCGGAACTCACTTGAAGGCAGTGAGTTTGGTTTTGGGTTTGTACCGCTCTTAGATGGCTTTGGGTTGCTTATTTCCCCCCAAATAGGTTATGTGACCAACACACACAATGGGTGTTCAGTCAACACTAAGTGACTAAATCAATGAGGAGATGAACAAATATTGAGCTCCTTGAAATCTGGCCTACAACTTGTATTTTTTCCCCATATCTCATGCTACCGAATGCATCATTTGCATATGGTAATTGGCCAATACATTCCTGTTGATGGACTGGTTGAAGGCTGATAACAGGCACTTTTGAAATGCCAGATGAAGTCATTGTCTGCGAAAACAGCCTGCTTCCCCCGCTAAGCCAAAAAACGATTTCGTAAGCTTTAAAATGTCCACAGAATGAAAATTTGTGCAGCTTCATCTAACACCTTCAGAAAAATCTTAAGCACTGCAAACAACTCCGGTGGGAAGTCTGACTAGTGCATGGGCATTTTAGGGATGTTGCACGAACACAGATTACACTTCCTTCTACATGGCTTGACATGCAGAAGCTAGTTGAAACAGGAGAAGAATATTTTTCCTGAGTGGAGGGCTTCTCAAACAACAACAATAATAGCATGATAAAAAACAAGGAGGAGGAAAAAAGCACACCGCTCCAGCCCCCACCAAAAAAACCCACAAAACAACCCAGACTCCAAGGACCAGGTGATTTGCTTGAGCTTCATAAAGAAGGAACACACCAGAAAGAAATGGTAGCTCAGGTCTCAGAGGTTCGTAAGGGCCAATTAATATTACAAATGCTGAGCCCAAAGGATTAACAAGGATCCCTGACAGTAGCGGAAGCAGTGCCGATAAAATAAACAGCAATATAAATTAACAGAGGAAGAAATGAGGCCAAATACTAGGTGAGATAAGTGGTGACACCTCTAGTGAGTTCTCCAGGAGAGGGACATTCTCCTGCAAGTGAAAAATCCACTCAGCTTTAATTAAACATGTGGAGCCACCTTAGTCATTCTACCAATATTAATCCCTCAAGAGAGGAACCGATTAGAACTGTACAATCTAGAAGACAAAATGATCACCTGAGGACATATATTCCTTTTCTTCAGGACTTCTTTTACTTTCTCCCCTCATACAACACGCTGCATCCCACCCCCCACTCCAGTCCCCCAGCTTTCTGAAAGTCAATCTGGACTATGCTATAACGGCAAGAGCGTAGTCCGTGGAGCTGAATAGATGCAGCTTCTTCCTTAATTCTTTTTACGACTAATTCCAGGGCATGGGTTTCTGGAACCTCTTGAGGCATCTTTACAACCGAATATATTTTCCAACAGGCGCCCTGGTGGCACTGTGACTAAGCACTCCACTGCTAACTCAAGGGTCGGCAGTTCAATCCCACCTGCTGTTGCTTGGGAGAAAGAGAAGGCAGTTTGCTTTCCTGAAGATGGCAGCTGTGGGGGCACTTCTACTCTGTCTTACAGGGTCGAGCTGTGTGGAATCGACACGAGGGCAGCGGGTTGATTGTTTTCAGTTGAGGTTGTCAAAGATGAAGACTTGCACGAGCAAAGCCTGCGAGTCTTTCCTCTGGGGGATATGCACTGCTGGGTTGTTCACAAACCAACAAGCCGATTTTCAAGCCTATGGAATCTCTTTGCCTTGGTGGAGAATTTGGGCTATTTTATCACAGAATAGTATCTTCTGGAGATTTGCAGCCTTCTTGCTGTCATCCATCAATTATGACTCTTGGAAACCCAAGATGCTTCAGGAGGTGGGATCTCCGCAGGGCCATCAAAGGCCCTTTTAATGTTCATTTGACCACCAGATGGCTGCAGTTCCAGCAAGAGGAAGATTTAGAGGCTGTGTTATGAAGGTTGGCCCTGGAGGGCAGAGGGAAAAGGATCCACAGGGAGACGTGTGATGAGTGAGACTGACATTCAGATTACTCTCAAATCCTCTGGAAACGGACTTCTCTAGAGTCTGCAGTTCCTGAGCACAGCTAACTAGACTGCTAACGAGGCCATGTACCCCCAGGGGCTGCCGGGGAATGACGAGCCAAATCTGTGCCGGCATTAAGAATAACCCCCCAGGAAAGGAGCTCATTACAGGCGCCTGTCACTCACGCCAGCTCTTCCAGATTTCAGGCGCCAACATTATGACTGGAGGGGCTTACGATGACAACTTGGGGCCTCACTCTGGCGGCCTGGGAGACTGATGCGGACCAGCTACATTTTGATGACTTGGTCACAGCAAGAGAACTAGCCCACCAGGAGAGCGCTGAGAGAGTTATATGTATTGCTAATCAGTGCTGGTGCAAGGCACTTTGAAGACCCTGAGCTTGAAATGAAGTAGCACTCTGAGACGGAATTAAATTGTATTATATAAAATTTATATTAAATTATATATATATATATATAAAGACTTGAGGAAATCAAGAGTGGAGGCATTTTATCCAGAATAGATCAACGTCTCTGACGACACAGCAATAAGAATCTAACCCAATTTAAAAATGGGCAAAATAGTTGAGCAGACATTTCTCCAGTGAAGCTATATGAATGATTGGCAAGACAGAGAGTAACCTGGGAAAGCAGTAACTCTCATACATTGCTGCTAACCAAGAACCAAACTCAACTAATCTGTTGAGTCTGTAGGACAGAGTAGAACTGCCTCATCATAGGGTTTCAAAAGCTATAATTCTTTAGCGAGGCAGACTGCCTATCTTTCTCCCAGGGAGAAGCTAGTGAGTTTTAACCTCCCAACTTTTAGTTGAAATCTGATGCTGGAGAAGATTATTGAGAATATCGTGGACTGCTAACTGGACAAACAGCTCTATCTTGGAAGAAATACGGCCAGAGGGCTCCTCACAGGCAAGGCTGGCTTGACTTCATCTTATACACTTTGGACACATTGTGCAGGAGAGGCCAGTCTCTGGAGCAGGACATCATGCTTGGCAAAGGAGAGAGGCAGTGAAAGAGAGGAAGGTCCTCCAGGAGATGGTTGACACAGTGGCTGCAACAATGAGCGCAAGCATAGGAGCCATTGTGGAAGATGGCACAGTGTTTCCTTCTGTTTTGCCTAGGGTCGTTATGGGTAGGAACCAACTCGATGGCATCTAACCAAAACAACCTTTTAGTTAGTGGCCACTGTGCCATCAGTCCTGGTAGAAATGGAAAATAGAGAAACAGCTGGGTAGTTTTTTAAAAGTTAACCACATGCTTATCACCGGGCTCAGCCATTCCACTGATACACACACACACACACACACACACACACACACACACACACACACACAATTTGACCAAGAGAAATGGAATTATATATATATATATAATTTGACTAAGAGAAATGGAATCGTTTGTATAAACACATATACCTACACAAATACTCTGAGTGGTCCTATTCTTTCTAGCCACAAAGTGGAGGAGGGCACCAAGGAGATGGTGCTGTAGGGTGGAAGGACCAAAGGAGAAGGTGAGAGGTAGCAAGATCAGACTTGGGAAGCCTACACATTGACTCTTGGCTGACCTTCTCTGGAACTTGAGACATTTCAAGGCTGCAGGTATCAGGAACGGAGTGCACACTTCACCTCTCCCAAGCACCTGCCACATTCATGGTTTTAATTGGAAGTCTGTTTGCAGAGGCGGCTTCCTGAAGTGTCCTCCTCCTCCTCCTATTCTTCTTACCAACAATAAGAAACCGAACACTGCAGTACTACCTGTTCTACGTGCTTCCTGGGAATGAAGGCATTTCAGGTGCTTCCAATCTCCTATGGAGCTATCATTTTACAGATGGGTAAAGCAAGGCACAGAAAGATCAGAGCGGCTGCTCACTGTCAGGAGATTAGTAAATGGTAGATAAAGATATGGCCCCAGGCAGCCTAGTTTCAGAGCTCACACATTTAACCACAAGGTTTTCCTGCAGCTTTGCTTTTATTCCCAGGCAATAATCACCTTTGGCGTTAACATTCTTTGGAGGTCACTTTCCTATAAAGTCAGCCATCTGGAACACAATAAACCAGCATTGGCAGGCATGTGGAAATTCTATACCAAAGAGCTTTTGAACAGTTCAAGGAAATACCACACAGCCAAGGCATTAAATCCATAACTTTCATGTTATACATGATTCGAACAAGTTCACTCAACTGGTTTCCTGATTGTCTGCAGATTATAAACTGTAAATTAAATAGGGATCAGGCAGGAGAATCATTGGGGAAGGGACTGCTGTTGTGTCTGCAGACAGAGCTTACCACCAGGGAGCTGGACTCTTTAAGCAAACAAAGGAAAGGGAAATAAAACTAGAAACCACTAAATCTGTTGTCATAGATTAACTGACTCATGGCGACTCCATGTGTGTCAGAGTAGAACTGTACTCCATAGGGATTTCTATGGCTGATATTTTAGAAGTGGATCACGAGACCTTTCTTCCAAAGCACTTCTGGGTACACTTGAAGCTCTAATCTGTGGATTAGCAACTAGCACCTTACCTGGTTGCCTTATCCAAGAGTAGCCAAAGCATCATGGAACCAACCACGCACAGGCGAGTCTCCTTCCTTAACCTCAAGGGGGCTCAGAACAGTGGCTTGAGAGAGCGTGGGAGGAGAGAATTGCATACTAGAAGTTAGCAATGTTACCTCTAAAGTGATTGCTACGATAAAATTATAGATTATTCATCTTACTCGGTCATTATGAGGACTATGTAGATGTGTGAACAGCTGGACAAATGAACCCTACCAGTGTAAGTGCTAGAAAATCCTTCCTTCCTAGTCCCTAGCTGTTCTTGCCTCTACCCCCTGTTTGGAAATTCCACCTGGGGAACCGCTATTCACACCCACTGGCACTCAATCAACATAGCTTTTACTATGAGCCACCTGAGAGGTAGGCTGGGGAAGGATTGTGCCAGGGCTTGGCCAAGGCGTCCAGTGAGGGGTGAAACCCAACCCTCTCACAGAGCCCTGAAGCTTGGTACAAAGATCCCACTGGCACCCCATAGGGCTGCCTTCTGAAATTCACAGAAGAACCCACAGGCTCTGGAGGCTCAAGTCTTTCTGTAGATGTAGGTACCTCATAATCAGTGAATAAGAAAAGTCATCAGGCATGGATTGAAATGCCAAGGCAGCTAAAGTACTTTAAAACCAACCACAACACAACTGGTTATTGTGAATCGGGTGAAGGTTTACAGAGCAGATCATTAGTTTGACATCCAAGAGTCCATACACCTTTTGTGTCATTACATGGAAGACTGTGCCCTCGGTGTACCCGTGCCTATGCCACGGCCACCCTGCGCCCCCTGTTTCCCTGCCTCCTGTTTCCCTAACTCTCTGTACCTCGACCTTGAGCCAATGCTGCTACCCTTTGGATAGGAAACGGTTGATTAGTCTACGGTGTGACTACCTCCTTAGCGTGATCGCTTCCCCTTTGGTCCAAATCATTCCACCGCTGTCCATTTTAGTTAGAAAAGAGGTCCATGTCCTCTGCCAACCCCATGCTATTCCAATGAGCTTTGCTTTCTGACATGCTTGCATTTTTGCCCCTCTTCCTCCCTCCCTCCCTCCAGTCAGATGCACTCCTGCTGGGATTGTAAAAGCCTCCTTGCCTTTTCCTTCCTTCTGCTCCTATTGTTCAGCTCCACCTGCCATCCCTCCCTCCCAGGGTCACCCTCTGACCTGGAAGATCTTTGAACCCACATCTTGAATACATGCGTCAATCATTTCCATAATGGCTCTCTGTCCAATGACTGGAAAATCAAGCCTTTACGAAATAGAGCATTCCGAAGACAATTCTAGTCTACTTAATAGTTCAGCTGGAAAAGAAGTCACTGTTAAAGGTGAGCAAAAAATAGAAGACCAACTGCTTAGCAACATGACAATCTTCACCTACCTCTATAAATGGTACATGTAGAGGTGAAAGGCAGATCTTCAATTTGAAATAATGGCAATGGGGAGAGTCGTTGGCTTTAATATTCAAGTGTATATCCCTGTTTTTCCCAAATGCTCTATGGCAACCCAGGTAGTATGATAACTGAGTGCATACAGGATAAGAAGAAGAGACTGCATGTAGGAAACAATTGCCTCACAGCAAGTAGGGAATACAGGATTTTGAACAAATGTCCCTGCTGAAGGTCATCCCATGACAAATGCCCATGAAAGGAGGAACAAAAGGGGCCCCACATACAATTGTGCAGAAAGATAGTCCCCGCAGGAGTGGACAGGCTAGAATAGGAATCTGCAAACGACAGCCCTCGGGCCCAACCAGCCCACCTATGAGCTAAAACTAGTTACATCTTTAACTAGTAGAAAAATCAAAACAAAAATAGGAATACTATGTTACAGTACACAAAAATGACATGAAATTCAAATGTCCATAAAGTTTTATTGAAACATAGCCATGGTCATTCATTTTCTTAATAACAACCACGGACCACTTTCAATCCACAAGAACACAAGAATGGAGTAGTTGAAACAGTGATTGGATGGCCCACGGAGCCTAAACCATGAGGGGGCCTCAACAAGTTCATGGACAAATGGGATGAAAAGATAATGGAATCTGTCCAGAACTCTTTTGAAGATCCCTTGTCTTTACTATTTGGCCATTTACAGAAATAGCATGTAGGCTCCTGGTCCCTTCAGGAAACCGCTTCTCTCTTGGACTCTCAGAGTGGGATCGATGATGCCATTTTCACTTTGGAAGGGGCTATACTAGATGGAAGCCAATCAGCAGCCATCTTCCATTGCCCTACCACTGTGATTGGCTCAGGTCTGGGTGTCCGGCCTCCAGCGTCGAATCATCTAGAATCCAGAGGCTGTGGCTGAGGCTACTAGGATGCAGTTTCTCTGTCCCTTCTGGTGGGAGATAGAGAAGGACTGTGTGTTCGCCCGGTTGACTAGAGAAACAAATCCAGAAACACACATATCTGTATAAGAAAGAGCTTTGTATCAAAGTACCATTGTATATTGAGAAAACATCCCAGCCCAGTCCAGATCAAGTCCATAAGTCCGATATTAGTCCACATGTCAGATACCAGTCTATAAATTACACACGATGGTACCAGACTATTTGGCCATTTATAGAAATAGCCTGTAGGCTCCTTGTCTCTTTGCAGTGACATGAGTCAGAAGAGGGACTTATGGACTAGCATCGAACTACTGGGCTGGGATGCCTACTTGATATCTAATTGGTTCTTGATATCAAGTTCTTTCTTACACATAACGGAGTGCCACTGGACTTGTTTCTCTAGACAATCTAGCCTGACACAGGCAGCACCCATCAGTGATGAGCAGAAGGAAGAAAGCCGAGGGGAAGGAGCCCAGGAATGAGGGGTAGAGCCCTGCTGTCTCTGGGACTCTCTTCAAACCTCTTCAGGAACTAGTGCTACCACTGAAATGTCCCTTTAAAAATGTTTTTAGAACAATTTTAGATTTATAGAAACATTGCAAAGACAGGCAAGAGAGTTCCTGCCTACCTGGTTTCCCCTGTAGGCAACATCTTTCATTAATATGGCAGGTACCTTGGTCTTAACGGATGAACCAGCAGTAACCTATTATTATTCACCTGTCTGTACAAGATGAGATTTGCTGTTCCCATAAGGGTTTACAGTCTCAAACCTACTCTGTCCCACAGGGTCGCTAAGAGGGACAATTGACCTGATGGCAGTGACTTTGGTTTAGATTTGACTATGGCATATATACCATTCCCCTTTTTAAGAGGTACATAAACCAACAAATTATTTTTCTTGTTTCAGCGAAGCGGGTTACAGATTACTGCTGCTCATCGCTCACACGCTTCCCATGTGATAACGTTTTCCAGTCTAACAGAATGCTTTTGTAATGAGGAAATTGAGGCTCACGGTGTTCCAATGATTATTCCCATCACTCAGCGCACACTCGCTGAGATCCAGGTCCCTGTGCCTGCCTGCTATGATTCTAGGCGTCACACCACCTCCAAAAAGGACCTTCATTATCTAGTGAATATTTGAAAATATGAACAAGCAGGCACACTGACACACAAATCAGTGAACAGACGGTGATGGGTCATCAGGGTCTTCCTGGGAAATCAGAGCGTGACTCCAAAACATCCTACCTGAAGGCCTACTGACTCAAACACTAGAAAAGGTCGACTCATCCATCTGTCCGCACATTCACTCATGCCTGCGTAGAGCATAATATTTATTCAATCATTGATTGATTGATCACCTTTCACTGTCTACATAACATTCTAGGCAGCGCATACAATTGCCAGCTGATCTCCTTCTTCTTCTGTAGGGGGACAGTCATGAGTCCCCAGCAATTTTTCAGCCCCAAACAAATGCTAATTCTATGATCCCTTTTCATCTTCATGGCTTTTAAATGGAAATGCAGGCTTGGTAAGATGGGTGCCTACAGTGAAGGCGAAGAAGAGCCAGCGGAAGGGACAAAACGTGGACGAGAACAGCCTGGAACCTCATCACAGATGAACCGGAGCTCCTTATGTTGCAGCTTTAGAAAATGCCGCAAGGATAATGAGCAGAATTTCTTCAAAAACACCATGGACAATTAACTCTTTGGAAGTACAATAGGGCTGTTTCTCCGTAGACTATTAGCAAGAGCAAGTTGCTATGTAATTTTCACCTCCCTAATAATTATTTGCACTTGTGCTCGACGTTCCTTTGTGACTGGGCTGCCTTGCTGCTCTCGTTTCCTGTCCTCCATCCCTCTCCCACAAAGGTGCGGGCTGGAGGTGGGGTGCAGCTGCAAACCCTGTGATGGACAGACCTCCTCCCTCCGAGTGCCCACCACAAGGAAGGCAGCGGGGTTGCGGCACTTTCAGATGAAATGTTGTACTTCTCTCCTGATGTTCGTGATGTTGTTCCTGGAACACCCTCTAGGGATAGGCCATGGATGTCAGTGCTATGCAAGAACAGCTTGCTGAGAGAAGACCCATCAGGAAACTTTCAGGCAACAGGGGGCTTGGGGGCCCAGTTTTCATTTCCTGCACGATTTGGAGGGCAACTTTAGATACGTCACTTTACCAGTCTCTGCCCTGGTTTCTTTCCTGTATTAAATATGTGGCAGCTCCCCACATCACAGAGGACTTTAGAGATGTCTCCTTCAGTGAATTAAAAGTATGAAAACAGGCTCAACTGTATGATGCTTTAGAACAAGGTACAGTTGATGAAGAGTCCATGGGCCAAACCTGGACCAGAGTCTAATTGGGGAAATAAAGCTTTAGCGGAACACAATTGTTCTCATTTGTTTACATATTATCTATATTTGCCTTCATACGTGAAGGGCAGAGTTGAGTTTGATAGAGAGGGCAGTGAGGTTCAATAGAGAGTGCCTGACCAGCCAAGTCTAGACAGATCCCTCTGTGACAGTTTATGGAAAAGGTTTGCTAACCAGATCCAGATCATCAAGGGAACAGGAAACAGCCCCTTTTGGTGACAGAACACATTGTTGACAGAACGCAGAGGCTGCTTTCTTGGGGAATGAGTCTTTCCCTCTTGCTAGGCCTTTATTGAAGGGGCCCTGGTGTGGCAGTGGGTTACGAATTGGGCTGCTGACCCCAAGGCCAGCAGTTCCAAGCCACCAGCCACTCTGTAAGAGAAACTTGAGGCTGCCTGCTCCCGTAAAGATTTACAGCCTCAGAAAGCTACAGGGGCAGTCCTACTCGGCCTTAGAGGGGTGCTGTTAGCTGGAATTGATTTGAGGGAAGTTTGAAAAGAAAAGGCTTTATTAGAAATCCACCCTAGGTGAAGGGAGACATCGGACAGTGCAAGATATGACAAAATAATAATTTATAAATTATCAAGGATTCATGAGGGAGCGGGGAGCAGGGAGGGAGGGGAAAAATGAGGGGCTGATGCCAAGGGCTTAAGTGGAGAGCAAATGTTTTGAGAATGATGAGGGCAATGAATGTACAAATGTGCTTGACACAATTGATGTATGCATAGATTGTGATAAGAATTGTATGAGCCCCTAATACAATGATTTTTTTAAAAAAGAAGTCCACCCTATAAATAAATGTTGAGTTGGAGCCAGCTAGCTGAGAAGCAACAAAGTCCACATGGTAGAAACACACCAGCCTCTATGATCATGAGATATCGATGGGATCAGGTATCAGGCATTAAAGACCCAAAACAAAACAAATACACACACACAAAGCATATCAGTGGGAATGAGGGGGAAGACAGAGTGCCGACCCAAAGCCCATCAGTAGTCAATTGGAAACCTCATGTCAGAAGGGCCACAAGGAAGAGAAGAGCCAGTTAGGGTGCAGTATAGCACCGACCAAACACACAATCTTTCTCTGGTTCTTTAATGCTCCCTCCCCACACACACACACTACCATGAGCCCAATTCTATCTTACAAATCTGGCTAGACCAGAACATGCATACTGGTACAGATAAGAGCTCGCAACACAGGGAATCCAGAGCACATAAACCTCTCAGGATCTATAAGGGGAGGAGTGATACGAGGAAGGTAAGGGTGGGTGGGGGGGGAGTAAAGGGAACTGATCACAATGATCAACGTATGGCCCCCCTCCCAGGGGGACGGACAGCAGAAAAGTGGGTGAAATGAGACAGCGGTCAGTGTAAGACATGAAAAAAAAAGTGAGAGAGAATAATTTATAAATTATCAAGGGTTCATGCAGGAGGGAGGGTGGGAGAGGGAGGGGTTAAAATGAGGAGCTGATGCCAGGGGTTCAAGTAGAAAGAAAATGTTTTGAAAGAGATGATGACAACATATGTACAGATATGTATGACACAGTGGAAATATGTATAGATTGTGATGAGAGCCCCCAAATAAAATTAAATTAAATTAACTTTTAAAAAATGAGTTGGAGCCAGAAGGGGAAGGCTTAAGCCTCACAGGTTTTGATAACGCATTTATTTTTAAAAGTTATTTGCCTAACATTAAAAGTGAATAATTTATTTTATTCAACCTAATATACCCAAAGTATTATCATTTATCATGCAACAACTAGAAAATTATTGAGAGGTAATGTTCTTATTCATTCTTCAAAATCTAATGTCTTCTTTGTTTTTAACACTATCTGTGAATTTGGACTATCCACATTTCAAATGCTCAAGAGCCGCATGTGGCTAATGGTCACCATATTGGAGTTCAGTTTTACTTTTTGGAGGATTCCCCAGGTTCCATAAATTTCTCTGACCTGGAGCATCTATCATTGACACAGTGGCTCTATTCGGTTTTTAAAGTGGGGATAACTATGCCAGGGCATTTGTCCAACTGGAAAATCACAGCATCAGGCTCCAGTCCATCCACACCAACATTCTGTGCTGTTTCCAGAAGAGAACCAAGGCTACACAGAGTAAACTGATGTGACGGGATTTTCTCTGGATCTTGGAGATAGAGTGGGTCCGAGAGCTTTTCTCCACACTAGTTACCCCTTGCAGCCCTGGTGGTGTAGTGGTTAAACATTTGGCTGTGTACTCCAAGGTCAGCTCAGCAGTCCGAAATCGCCAGCTGCTCCGTGGGAGAAACAGGAGGCTTTCTGCTCTCGTGAAGACTTCCAGTCTCCGAAACCCACAGAACAGTTCTACCCTAACTTTGATTTCAGAAATCATTTTATTGGGGGCTCGTACAACTCTTATCACAATCCATACATACATCCATTGTGTCTAGCACATTTATACATTTGTTGCCATCATCATTCTCAAAGCATTTTCTTTCTACTTGAGCCTTTGGTATCAGCACCTCTTGGGGGCTCGTACAACTCTTATCACAATCCATACATACATCCATTGTGTCTAGCACATTTGTACATTTGTTGCCATCATCATTCTCAAAGCATTTTCTTTCTACTTGAGCCTTTGGTATCAGCACCTCTATTTCCCCCTCATTCCCCCATCCTCTCTCCCTCACAAACCCTTGCTATTTTATAAATTATTATTATTTTTCCCTGTCTTACACTGTCCGATGTCACTTTTCTGTTGTCCTAACTTACAGGACTGCTATGAGTCATTGTGCGTTTGGAGTTTGGAGAGTTACCCCTTGCGGTCTAGATAAACTCCACAAGGGGGCCTAACCCTTAATTGTGACCAATCACAATTGTATAATAACATTGAAATCAAAGCTTTTCAGTTTATGAACACAATGTAAAGTTTAGTAAGGTCACCTTTACAGATATAGAGTGACAAGAAAGCTTTCAAACATGCACCTGACTATTTGTCTATCTGCCTTTAAAGGCTTGAAGTTAAGCAAGCAGCCATTTAATAGAGAAAACACAAGCACACAATTCTAGGCGATCATGAGATGTCCACAGGATTGGGTTAACAGGCACCAGAAGATCCAAAACAAAACCATATTGCTGAGAAAAAGGGGGGTTAGAGCACAGACCTGAAACCCATCTGTAGACAATAGGGCATCCCCTCACAGAAGGGTCACAAGGAAGGGATGAGTCAACCAGGGCGCAGTGTAGCACTGATGAAACACAATATCCCTCTGGTTCTTTGAGGCTTCCTCACCCCCCACTATCCTGACCCCAGTCCTGCCTTTCAGTTCTGGCTAGACTGGAGCATGTACTCTCATACAGATAAGAGCTCACGGCACACAGAATCCAAGTCTGATAAACCCTGCAGGAATAGAAATGGGAGTAGCGATACCAGGTGGGTAGGGGTAAGGTGGGGAGAGAAGGGAGGAAGGAGGAATTGATGGCAATGAAAGACACATACCCCCCCACCCCCACACTTAGGGGGGGGGGACAAACAACAGAAACCACGGGAGTAGTAAGACAGCAGTCTGTGTTAAGATATGAAAATAATAGTAATTTAAAATTTATCAAGGTGTCACGAGGGTGGGAGGGGGAGGGAGGGAAAAAAGAGGAGCTGATAACAAGGGCTCAAACAGAAAGTAAATGTTTTAAAAATAATGATGGCAGCCTATGTACAAATATGCTTGATACAATTGATGTACGGCTTGTATTAAGAACTGGAAGTGCCCCCAATACAATGATCTTTAAAAAATAAACAAAAGGAAGAAGTAATATGCTGGGCAGACTGGCCTGATCTTTGGACCCACAGTCATTTTTTTAAGCCAGGATTTTAAGCAGAACCTTGTTCATAGATGGTTTTCACCATTTCACTCCATCATTTCTGACTCCACCAATCGAACAGACATCAATAGCTGATGATCTGAAGACTGTATCATGAAAGTATCCATCCAAACCACAGACAGCTGTTAAGGCTCTGTTGTGACACATCGTCTCCATTTGTGCCTTTCCTCCACCGAGATTGAAGAAGACACATAATCTCTAAAAAGGAATTTAACTGGAGACACATTTCCAGCAAGAAGTAGGTAGAAACCTTAAGTCAACAGATGTCCTGAAGAGGAAAATGGTGAAGATGATCATGGGTGTAGGCAGTACTAGCAGAGTCTGAAAGCAACCGAGTCTTAAGACACGCTTAATATGACCCCGATCTCTTCCTTCTAAGACTGGTTGTTCTGATCCATTTCTCTTTCATGAGGCAACCTAAGCATAGTTGTTTTTTTTGTTCGTTGTTGTTGTTTTGTTTGTAATCTGGAAGAGGGTACTCACACCACAGTTCCAGAATTAAATCGACCGAGTGGGAGATGGAAATAGGAAAGGAAGTTTCCTATTTAGCTTGATTTACAGCCTTACAAGGCTGGATTCCAGGCAACCTCGAGAAAGTTTTCATACTTTTGCTGGAACTAGTGTTTTATAAATGACATTTAGTGGGACAATAGAGTAGGCATACGAGCAGAGGAGGTCTCTCTCCAATCTGCATGCCCACTGCTCCTGGCTACTCCATTTACACATAGCATTCATAAGCACAGGCTTCTTGTGGATCTTCAATACTTGGGAAGTTCATTCAGACTCAGTAAAAAGGAAGTATCTTCTGCCTATAACTGAATAAGCAAGGGTGCCCATGGCTCCAAGAGGCTACACTGCCCATGTGAACCACAACTACTTCGCAGGCAGAAAAAACACCAGTGGCCTTCCAAGAAAGACCTAGGAATCCTAGAAGATCCTTTCTAGCTTGTGCTACTTCCCTGTGCTGGCCAACCACTTACACTGGAAATGCTGGTCCAGAAGGAAAGAGAGAGATGGATGAGGCCAGCACAGTTCTTTTTCCTTTCAGTCCTTTCTTTCTCACCTGGAAGCAACAGGGAGAGCATGTTGGTAGAAAGTGTATGTACCCAGAAGACAGATGAAAACCGTCAACTTAGTTTGTGCAGTGTTTCCACTCTTCTGGTTAGAATAAAATTCATATGTAGGCACACACTATAAAACAGAGTTTGTGTAAGTTTGGTGATCTGCATATGAGTTTAATGCTCCTATATTTGTACTTAAGGGGCCCTGGTGCTGGCTGTTGCTGGTGTAGTGGTTATGCTTTGGGCTGCTACCGGTAAGGTCAGCAGTTCAAAACCACCAGCCTCTCCTCTGGAGAAAGATGGAGCTTTCTACAGTCTCAGAAACTCACAGGGGCCTTTCCACCCTGTCCTCTTGGATCCTCAGGATCTGCCATTGACTCAATGGCAGTGATTTTGGTTCGGGTTTTTTTTATTGGTTTGGATGGTATAAACAAGCAACGTGGGGGAAACACTCAACTGCTATCCATCAAGGCTGATGGTGCAAACTGACCCGGAGGATCGGCAGGAGAAAGACCTGGCAATCTGTTGCCATAAAGATTGTAGCCAAGAGAACTCGATAAGGTAGCTCTACTCTGTCACGTGGGTCACAATGAGTTGAAATCAACTCCATGGCATCTCATGACAACAATATTTATGGCCAAAATAGTAAAATCCAAAATAATGATGTGAAATCTTTCATTTGTTTTTCTCATTGAATGACATCAATTAGCAAAACAGAAAGCAATGACAAGTCAATAGAGAGATGACAAAAGAAAGGGGAGTTAGTTTATTGTGCCAACCTGGCTGATAAACACATATGGGGTTAATTGAAGGGCAGAGGGTTAAATGGCTCAGTGGACCTCGCCTTTCTAGTTCTCGGGTATCTTGCTTTCTGATGGTCAGACCAGGGTGCGGCCATCTTAGCCAGTTCCTTGCTTTAGCTGGCAAGGCTCACTTCCTTCAAGATATTCATGAGGAGAAGCCACATGGACCTACCCTGATGTAGCCCTGGGTGCTGGAGCAGCCGTGTAGAGACCCCTGTCAGCGCTGAGATGCTTACACGTTCACTGACTCGGCTTTCCTCCTGCAGTTGGTGTCATTGCGTCAGTTTTGTGAGATGGAGGAGGACTTTGTGGATTGGTGTCAGACATATGGGTTAATGTTGGACTTGTGGGCTTGGGAAGCACAGGGTTGGGATGTTTTCTTGATGCGCACTTAACCTTTACATAAAACTCTCTCTTACGCATGGGTTTATGTGGATTTGTTTCTCTAAAGTACACAGCCTAACACAAAAGGAGAGCGGGACACAGTTACTATCACACGGGGCACTTTTGTCTTCCTTGATCAAGAAAGGGTTGGCCTTCTCATTTTGCAATAGACTTCTTAATGTCATTGTTAAGGGCAATAGAGTTGGTTCTGACTCATAGCGATGACCCGTGTGCAACAGAATGAAACACTGCTCAATCTTGAGCCATCCGCATAATCATTCCTATGCCTGAGCCCAGGGATTGGCAAATGATGTACTGGGCCCTACAGAGGAAGAGGAAGACATCATCCTATAAAATGCAACTCAAACTTATTGGAGAGTCACATCCAGCCGTTCCAGCTGGAAATGCTATGCTCCAGCATGCACTCTGGGTGCATCCAAGAGCCAACACGGAGGCTCTGGCTCAGCTTGCTCTGATGCCCATTGGCACGGGTGCCCACACAGCCATCTCTCACCATCTTTACAACTGAATAGGCTCTTCCTCACAAACTGGCCAGTGTTAACAAAGCTCGGGAAAGCTTGGAGAGGAGCTGCAGGACAAGGGCTTGGCAGGAACTGCTGTTTCTTCAGGCCTGATGGACATCAGTCGGGCACACCTATCACTGACCTGCCTGTCTCCAACCCTGCCTTTCTCTTCTTCTGAAGGAGTGTGGACAATGATGCAAAGAGATCTCTCACAAAGGTGACTCTGCGTCCTCTTCACTTCAGCCAACTGACTTGGCAGCAGCCCCTACACTACCCACTTGGTGCTTGGCAAAGGCCAGAGTTTCTGCCTGTGCCCTGGCCTTGGGCAAAGACATCAAAATTGCTCTCTGTGAGGGTTGGCTCAATCCAGAAAGAAGAGGGCCAAAGGCCGCTCAACAGAATCCTGGGTGTCAGAAGCCCCAAGCTAGTATTTCAATTACAGGCTGTGATGGCCACCTGGTCTTCCAGGTGTTCGCCTTTTTGCAGGTTGGGCATCTCTGTATTTCCGAATGGTCTCTGTGGCCCACCTGATGCAATCCCTAGGGGCTACATGAACATCCGGGACAAGAAAGAGCCGACTTCATGGAGGATCCCCCCTGCTGCCCACAGCTCAGCCCAAATGTACATGTTTGCAACCCTTTGCAATGGCCAAGAGGCCCAAGGAATTTAGATCATTACCGTTCCATTAGACAATGTGGTTGCCGGACAAACCAGCCAAGCATTTGGCTGGGGGGGTGGGGGGCTTGTCCTAGAGCATAGGCTAGTAAAAGTCAACCGAGAAAATTCCATCAGCCTCCGATGCAGAGGCTTCTGCCTAGCTCCGCTCTGGGTGCCATCTGCCAAGTGAGACGTGGAATGACAGCGTCGTTTCAGGGCCTTTTTGTTCAAAGCTCTTCCATCAATTCCACAAACTTACCTCCCTGCTGGGAGCAGCGATTATTAACTCAGTGGATAGGTGCTTTGTCAGGTTTCAAAGAAAACAAATCTGCTCCAGTGAAGGGAATTCACAGCCCCGAATGTTCAGCCTGGGAAGCATTGGCGTTGACACGGCCTAATTACCGTTCATTTCCTGTAATGATACCATCACATTTGCTTTGTTCTCTCCATTCCAAAATTATAATATACTTTGACTGGATGCTGGGGATCCTAAGGAACTTTGTTAACCAAAGGGCATTTGCTCTTGTTACCAGGAACTGATCTGCATTTTATGCAGAACCTGTTGTGTGCACTTGGAAGCCATAGACTTGATTTCAGAAGTCTCCACTGGAAACAGAAAAAGAAGACACACTGCCTCCTTTCTAATAGTGTGCCTGTTCTTGACAGTAAGTCACCACCAATAGCTCTCTCCCATCTCTTTTATAGGCCCAGCAGTTTGTTTCCACAAAGACCACCAGCATTTTATCACCAGAAACAAAGGATAACAGCTCATGTAACCTCTTAGATCCCTTTGTCCTTTGTTGGGTGTTTATTAAAACTGTAGGCTTCAGACATGAAGAGCTGGCAGTTGGCTGAAATACAAAAATAATCACAGGGGCTGGAGGGCCCAACCGCAGGACACACTCAGTTTTTCAACTGAACTCGTTCAGACACTTTTTGTTTTCCAAAACGTTTTCTGAACCACTTTGAAAAGTTTAAGGTCAATTTATT
>NW_022103951.1:16192188-16205413 GCF_000313985.2 Echinops telfairi
TTTTTTTCTGAAGATAGGTGAGCCAAAAATATTTCATATTGATTTCTGAATTGATTGGCAGGTGGGAATGGGTAAATGATTCCCAAGTTGGATCAAGTTCATACTAGTAAACAATGTAGATGTGTCCACCTCTCATGACTAATCTCTGGCGAGTCAGGCTTCAGAATGAAATTCTTCTGCATTAACCACATGGTGATAAAGTTTAATTGCTTACCATGAAATTTGCTAGTAGGAGAACACAACTGTGTGTTCTGTCCAGTAAACATGCAAGTCTACTTTATATGGCTATACAAAGAGAACGTGGCCAGAAAGCCAGTCAGCAGATATAAAGAAACCAAACCAAACAAACCCACCTCTCATATTTAGAACGTGATATTTCATGCCAGGTGGTTTGAAACTGGCCTTCCATCTCCTCTCCCACTCCACTTGCTTCATCCTTATCCCCTGGGTCCAATTTGGTTTATTGAACTCACTCAGCCAGTTCATGTTCTAATATTATTTGGGTCATGCTTTCCGCTTCCCTTCAATTGACAGAAAACAGTTCCAGATTTATGAAGCACGTTCCTTTTTCTTTAACTGTTGTACCTCCCCCGTCCTTAGTGGAACAAACATGCTCTTGCTCAATTTAATTGTAAAATGGGGTAGGGGGGTGGAGTCACACATCGTGCACTCTCTCTCATCTCTGATAATAGATATTGCTCAGTGAGTGATGGCCATGGTCAGCCTTTCTGTCTTTGGCCTACATGCTCCCATTGCCTTCACCCTACTCCAAACACATTGGTTGCCTTACTCCTCTGGGACCTCCATACCACCTAAAGAATAGTCCATTATTGTCATTCTCACTTCATAGGAATTCAGCACCCCAATAGAGCCCAAAGAACTCAGGTTTTAGATTAGGGGTGGGAACGCCCAGTCATTGGGACGTATAGGCCCACAAAATCATCAATACCAGCTAACAGCCCACGCCTCATAAAAGAGCCATTCCAGGCATCCCATTAGGGGTGAGTTAATTAGATGTCTAGCCAAATATAGCAGACTAATGTTTAAGGTGATAATTTCATATGGCCTGTGAGTGATGTCATAAATATCCAAATACCCCCTGGCAGAAACATGGGTCCCCATCACTGTTTTAGAGCCTGAAGATGTGGGTGCAAATACTGATCCCTGTGAACACCCGCTTTTTCTGCAAGGTGGAGATTGCTCTCTGCACCTTAACTACCTCACAGATGGTTGTCAAAGTGAAGGTAAATTTTATGTTTTTCAAGGATTTTCTATATTTCTGTAAAGAGCAATAATAATAGAGTCTCTCTTCCTTGTAGTATTCAAACTACAACACTTTTGAGACTAAAGCAAATGCTGCTAGTAGCTCTATCAAAACAATTCCAACAGAAGAGATCCCTCCTGGTCATTTTGCAGTCTATGGGTCTCTATGTATCTTTCTTTATGTCTAAAATGATACCTACAACTACTATATCTACATACTTATATCAATATCTTAGGAGTTTGTGGCTGGAACAAATTGTTAAGCACTTGGCCAATAGCACAAAGGGTGGTGCTTCAAACCCACCAAAGGTATCTCGGAAGAAAGGCCTGGAGAGCTACTTCTGCAATCCAGCTATGAAAATCCTACAGAATTCACTACTATTCTGACATATATGGGGCTCTCCTTGAATTGGAATCAATCTTTTCTTTTGAATATCTTTATATCTATATCAAATATCTATATCCATTTTATATCTATATATGTATATTAAAACAATCACCTCAGAGCAGTACTTTGTCACTTTCTCTTTCCATCCATCTGTTCCTCTTTTACCCATTTCTCAGCAGGATGCTCCTTTCCTGAGAATCTTTCCAATCTTTGCAAGTTCTCTCTTCACCTCTCTCTCCCTTCTCCTACTCTGATCGCTCTCTTCACTTATAACAACATGAGACTGAGACAATTTTATTTCTATCTGACAATTAAAAAAATAGTATTCTGTTTCATATTTCTCTAAGAATACCAACAAACCGATTGGTCTTTTCTTAACGGGGAGTCTGGTGTGGTTAAACAAGCAAGGGTTTAGGATGCGTGATTTAGGGAACATGATCAACCCAAGTTTCAGTTTTTTTACCTGAAAAATGGAGATAATCATTCCTTCCTGGAAACCAAAAAATGAACTCCCGGTACCCATGCTTTAGAGCAGCCAGCACAGCTGTGCACTCAAATTGCCTGGAGAGTATGAGGGTTTGTCCCGGGCCAACCTCAGAGCCAGGCGTCGGTACTGGTTATTTCTCATGGCAGTTCAATCATTTGTGGACTGTTCAATATCATGCAGAGGCACACTTGTATGTGTTCGCTGATCTCCTTGAATTTCTCAACCCATGGACCAGTGATTCTTCATAGAAAACTATCTAACTCGCCCTATCCTAATGAAATCTTAAAATGCTTTGAACTATGCTGGAGCCTGTTCTGAAAGGTTCCTAATGATAGAATGAACTCTCAGCTAGGCAAGGCCTCAAACTTGGAGTACGTGGAGCCTGCTGCCTCTCATCGCTGTGGCCGCCACTCGAATTAGTTCTGCCTCCATCAAACGTAATTGTTTGATGTGGCATCTTCTGGTTCCACACGACAAGATACATACAAATCAAAACATCTCTTTTTTTTCAAAGAGACTATATGAAAGAGTGAAAAATTACATGCACAGGTGTTAACTATAAGCCACAGATACATTTTCAAATGGTCCTCTGAACTTGAGAGACTTATGAACATAGATATAGCCCATACTGTTACCCCAACTCCCTGGAAACTCTGGTAATTGGAATATCTCATTGTAATGGACATTACTCAGTAGGTAAGCAAAAACAATCAGAATGATTCTCATTATTTATAAAACTCATTAACGGTAAAGAGAGAACAACCACTTTTGGAAGAAGTACAGTTCTGGACATCTTGAAACTGTGATCGAGGACTATAGAAATGTACTTACTTTTCAGGTTCAAAAAAAGATCTAAATTGGAAAACAACTGTCAAATGAATAATTTGGTGTTAAAATATTGCTATTTAGTAAGCAGTACAAGTTTCTCTGGGAAGTTGCTGATTTACTAGGACATGTTTTAACAGGTAGCATTGGGTCAGGGTAAATGTTCGATGGACATTGGAACTGATCCTTAAAAATGTCAATGGCAGGGGTGGAAATGTGCACAGGTAGCTAGCTGGAGGTCTTGGTACCTCTAGCCAGTCTGCCTTGGTTTGGGTTACTTCTAACTGACTGACTGGACCAGACCATTCATCCATCCAATTCCAACCAGGGGGAAAGTAAAACCCATTTTCATTTGAGAAGTCTACCTTCATAAATTCCTTATTCATGTCTTTTAAAAATGACATTTTCATAGGTAGAAATTTTTATCATTTTAAAGCATCAAGATCACCTGCACTTAATCCCATACATGAGTTCATAATTGGGTTCAAGATAGCACAATATGAGGGGGCTTCAAAACGTTTTTGGAAAACAGTGGAATTGATAGATACGTTTTGAAGCCTCTGTGTATAGTGCTCCAAATGTTGCCTTTCAGGCAGCATAAGGGAATTGGGCCAATGCTATGAAATTACTGATTCAAAATATAGAGTTTAAGCAAAATAGTCTGTCTTTCTTCCAATCTTTGAGCTTTCTGGAATGTTCTGTTTCCACTATGTGTGAGTCTGGGTAGATAGAGAAACAAATTCACGGACACACATATGTGTATAAGGGAGAGGTTTATATACAAGAGCAGTTGAACATTGAGAAAACATCCCAGTCCAGTCCAGATCAAGTCCATTAGTCCAACATTAGCTCATATGTCCAACAGCAATCCATAAAGTCGTTTTCAGACTCACGAAACACAGGCAATGATGCCGAATGCAGGACAATCACAGGCCAGTGGGTGGGAAGTCTTTGGATCTAGTGGCATTGTAAGCATCTTAGGGCTGGCAGGGGTCTCTATGTGGCTTCTCTGGCTTCAGGGGTCTTGTCAGCTGCCATGTCTCCCAGGGAATATCAGAGAGACAGAGACTGGTGTCTTCCGCCTCCAAGAAGGAAGGCCCAGATTTCCCAGAATTCTCAGGAGAAGGCCATGCCCACAGAAGTCTCATTGGCTATCTCCAGATTGACAGCCTAGACTCTTAATCTTTACATTCTTAATCTTTAAATTGACACCAGATTAGGTGACTACCACACACTGCCTTTTCTATTGTAGTTTCTCTGTATGCCCCAGTTTGGAGAAGACTCAGAGCGACAAATGGCCTCTTTCCAAAGACTCGCTGGATGAGCCATGTTCCAGAACAAGTTGGGTCTTCTTAGGACGGACCCAGGAGGCCAGACTGTCATCATCACACTATTCTCAGAAGAGGGAACCCTCACCCCTTTGCATCACTTTAGGAGAAGGAAAGCAACGTGGCTTTCAGCCGCTAGGAACATCCACACGCTTACATAAATTTCCCCTGTCTATTTTCTAGCAATCCAAACTGGATTTGGTCTAATTGCAAGAAAGTGATCCCAGGAGAGATTTTAACAAGAACACTCCACCTCTTGACGATCCTATGTTCATGAATCAGCTTGGCTGGAACTTAGTTGTTGCCAACGACCTCGTTCCCTGACCGCCAATCTGGCCTCCATTTTATTAAGCTAAAGGCAACCATGCTTATTGATTTCAAATCATTTCCACTCATTCCTCATCATGAAGAATACTGCCCTTAGGTTGGTGGAACAAGCAAGACGGATCTTGGGCATTTTGAGAAATACAATACAAGCGCTCTTTTCACACAACCATCCAATCCATGGGACCCACAAATATTCAAAATGCAGCCCACGTGAATGTCAGAAACTTTTAGACACGCCATGCCAAAGTCTGTGTAGCAGTGTTTCTCATTACAGATGAGCTCGCAACATCCACTTTTAGAAAACTCCTGAAGTGATGCTCCTCCATGTGGCATTTTAGTCATGAGACGCAAGGCAGTGGGCGACCCTTCCTGCTATTATATAATGACAACTTTTGTGGTGGGCCAGGAGGACTATGCCACTCAGTGACCTGTCACTCAAGATTCCACCTTCCCAAGGACAAGGGGGATGGGAGACAACTCCACGTCACACAACAGAAAAGGAATAGGACAGTGGTTCTCAACCTTCCTAATGCCGTGACCTTTTAATACAATTCCTCATGTTGTGGTGACCCCTCCCCCATCCATAATATTTTTGTTGCTACTTCATAACTGTCATTTTTCTACTATTATGAATCAGGCAACCCCTGTGAAAGGGTCATTCAACCCCCAAAGGGGTCACAACCCACAGGTTGAGAACCGCTGGTGTAGGAGGTCAAACTGTCTCAAAAAGCCTACAAGTCCGTAATTGAAGGAGAGCGTTATCATAAGAGCCGAAGGTTAAAAATAGAGAAATCCATATAGCTACAGGGTTATGTTTCATGCCATCTGCTCAACCTACTTGATGAAGCATTCTCGTCCATCGCGGTTTGCCGTCATCTCCCAGCCATAGGGTGGCACCTGGTTCAAGGCCCAGGTTCCTGAGGGAGGTGGCCAGCCTGAGGACTTCGACCGGTGGCTGGAAAACATAAAAATAAAGGATCATTACATCTGAATCTGGAACATTTCTCCAGAGATGAACATCAAAAGGGACACACAATTTGCTCTCCTGAATTGTGGGCTGTACCCTCAACGGCTTAGATGAACAATTAAAAGACTATCTGTCAAGATTTTTTTCAGAACGCTCCCTTTCCAAGAAATGGGGGAAAGGAGAAGTGACTCCACATGACAATGATAACTAATATCTTAGATACTTGCTAGGCCCTTTCCTATATACTCCCTCACTTTTCCACAAAGGCTCTGTGAGGTCAGGATACTTCTGCCATTTCACAGATGAGGAAAGAAAGCATGACGCACTAAGGTTATACATCTCTTCAGGGGAGACTCAAGGCAATTTTGAACCCAAAGCTCTGCACACTTTCCATTGTACTAGGCATCCCTGAGATCAGATATATTAGGACAGTTCGGTCAAAAGACTAGATTTTATGCAACAATATAAATACATGGGTGAAAAGAAATTGCTGCTTTTCAGGAGCTTAAGCAAATAACCCTGTGCCTTGGCTTTCTGGACAACTCTGACAAAAATATAAAACTTAAGGATGATTATTAACTCCATCCAGTTGGGAGTCAGAAAACCTTAGCTAAATCTTTCATTTCAGTTATAGCAAAAATCCACACATCAGTTTTTCTAACTCTCAGTCCGTATTTTTTAAATCATTTTATTGGGGGCTTGTACAGCTCTGATAACAATCCATTTATACATCCATTGTGTCAAGCACATTTGTACATTTGTTGCCCTCATCATTCTCAAAACATTTGCTTTCTACTTGAGCCCTTGGTATCAGCTCCTCATTTTCCCCCTCCTTCCCCGCTGCCCCCTCTCTCATGAACCCTTGATAATTTATAAATTATTATGATTTTTTCATATCTTACACTGTCTGGCGTCTCCCTTCACCCACTTTTCTGTTGTCCATCCCCCAGGTAGGAGGTTATATGTAGATCCTTATAATCGGCTCCCCCTTTCTACCTCACCCTCCCTTCATGCTCCCGGTATCGCCATTCTCACCACAGGTTCTGGGGGGTTCATCTGTCCTGGATTCCCTGTGTTTCCAGTTCCTATCTGTACCATTGTATATCCTCTGGTCTAGGCAGCTTTGTAAGGTAGAATTGGGATCATAATTGTAGGGGGGGCGAGCATTTAGGAACTAGAGGAAAGTTGTATGTTTCATCGTTGCTACACTGCATGCTGACTGGCTTGTCTCCTCCCCGTGACCATTCTGTAAGGGAATGTATAGTTGCCTACAGATGGGTCTTGTGTCCCCAATATGCACTCTCCTTCATTCACAATGATATGATTTTTTGTTCTTTGATGCCTGTTACCTGATCCCTTTGAGAACACATGGTTACACAGGCTGGTATACTTCTTCCATGTGGGCTTTGTTGCTTCTGAGCTCGATGGTGCCTTGTGTACCTTCAAGCCTTTAAGACCCTAGACATTGTATCTTTTGATAACCAGGCACCATCAGCTTTCCTCACCACTTTTGCTTATGCACCCATATGTCTTCAGCAATTGTATTGGGAAGATGAGCACCCAATGACATGAGTTTTTGGTCTTTGATGCCTGATACCTGATCCCTTCGACATCTCATGATCACACAGGCTGGTGTACTTCTTCCATGTGGGCTTTGCTGCTTCTGAGCTAGATGGCCGCTTGTTTATCTCCAAGCCTTTAAGACTCCAGACGCTCTATCAATCTGACCCCACCACACCGAGGCAAAACACTAAGGACATGCAACAGGACAGCAAGGGGAGCAGAGCAAGGAAGTTCCGAAGGAGTATCAAAAATAGACTTTGGGACCATGGCATGGCACCACATCAGACTTGACCGGAAAACACTCCTAAAGGCCAACAAACAGTCCTTGAACTATTTACAGGCTTTTTTATCATTGTTTTTTTGGTTGCTGTTGTAGTTTTTTGTTGCTTTGTTTCGCTCTGTCTAGTTTTTGTGCATGTTGTCATTTCGGTAGGTCTATCTAGATAAGATAGGCTGGTTAAACAATCTGCAGGAGAAAACAATGGGACCGATGGTTCTGGCGGGACATTGGAGAGGAGAAGGTGGGGAACAGAAGTGGTGTTAACAAACCCAGGGCCAAGGGAACAACAATTCATCTAAAATCGGTGGTGAGGAGGGTGTAGGAGATATGATAGGGCTTGATCAAGGGGAATGTAACCGAGAGGAATGACTGAAACCCAAATGAAGGCAGAGCATGCTAGTGGGACAAGAGGAAAGTAAAAGGAAATAGAGGAAATAACTAGGAGGCAAAGGGCATTTATAGAGGTCTAAATCAAGACATGTACATATGTAAATTTACATATGTCTATGGGGAAATAAATCTATGTGTATATATTTATAGGTTTAGTATTAAGGTAGCAGATTGACGTTGGGCCTCACTCAAATACTCCCTCAATGCATGAATACTTTGTTCTATTAATCTGGCATTCCATGATGCTCACCTTCCTGACACGATCACTGAAGACAAAGCAGTGCATAAGCAGATATGGTGAAGAAAGCTGATAGTGCCCGGTTATCAAAAGATATAGTGTCTGGAGTCTCAATCCGTATTTTAAAGGTGACTCATCAGCAGAATGAAAGGGTATGTAACAAAAAATGTTCTCGAAGACTGCCTTTCCAAGAGCAAGGGCAAAAGGAAAGGGTTATGTCACAAGGAGTCGGGGTAAGCAACACTGCACAGTGACAGTTCAGAACCAGAAGATGGATCTCAGCTTTGGGAACCTCACTTGGACCCTGGCCACTCAGCCTGGGCCCACAGCCTGAAGACATTCTGAAGGGAGACAGCAGACCATGTACGGTATGAAAATAATAATAATATATAATTGATCAAGGGGTCATCAGGGTGGGAGGGTGGGGAAGAGAGGGATAAAAGAGGAGCTGATACCAAAGGCTCAAGTAGAAAGAAAATATTTTGAAAATGATGATGGCAACATATATACAAATGTGCTTGATACAATTGATGTATGGATGGTTATAAGAGCTGTAAGAGCCCCCAATTAAATGATTTATTTTTAAAAAGAATGAAATTCTGCCCTTCCCTTAGCAAAGCCCCAGACTCCTTCAGAACGTCACCAGGCTTTAGAGCAGGTGTGTGAGCCTACATCATTCATCAGTCGGTCCCTTTGCTCCAGAGGTTAAGTCATTCACTCTCAGTCTGTGTGGTAGCTAAGTGGGTGAGGACCAGTGGAGATGATATTTTTAATGGCATACAGCTGATCCCTTTACAATGAGAAAGAAGCTTCCCCTCTGTTCAGATGAGTGCAAATCAAGCAGGTGCTCTAAACAGGGACTCCTGCAGTTGATGGCTGGTCCAGGTGACTGGCTAAGTTCATGTCCAAACAACAACAAAAAACCCAAATCCATAGTCATTGAGTCAATTCCGACACATAGTGACTTTCTAGAGTGACACAAGGCCTGAATTTCAGCTGCCTGTGACCCCTTGACCAGGAGCTTATCAGGACAGATTTACAACCCACCAGACCCTACATGCAGCAATCACACAACTTGCTGCCCACCCACACGAAATAGCCAGGTCAGGAATTAAGCCTTTCTCCAACAGCTCTGGTAGTGTTGTAGGTTAGGTGCTGGACTGGTTAATTGCAAGGTTGGTCATTCAAACCCACCAAGTGTTCCTTAGGAGAACGACGAGGCTGTCTGCTCCTATACAGATTTACAGTCTTAGAAACCCTATAGAGAAGCAGTTCTCAACCTGTAGGTCGCAACCTCTTTGGGGATTGAACAGACCGTTTCACAGGGTGTCACCTGATTCATCACAGTAGCAAAATGACAGTGATGAAGTAGCAATGAAAATCATTTTATGGTTGTGGGTCACCACCACATGAGGAACTGTATGAAAGGGTTGCAGCATCAGGAAGGTTGAGAACCACTGCTATAGAAGGTCGTTATGAGTTGGAATGCACTGGATGGCTGTAGGTTTGTTGAGAAGGACAGAATTTTAATTCCCCAGGCCACAGGGCACCTGGCCCCCAGCATCTATACCTTTGGTGAAACACACCCATTTCCTGTCAATTCGCTGCAGAGGAATTATTTTGCACCATTTTAACCACCTCTAAGACTCATTAGCACTTCCTTTTCTTTTACCACGCCCCCCTCACCCCCAGCTCACGAGGAGCAGTGAACCAAAGTGCTCACAACGATAGTACAGACTGGACAGTTTGAGAATGACAATATCAGGGACTTTTTTGCCCGTTGACTCTTACAAGAAAAAGACATGACAACACGTTTTGTTCCTCTTCTTTGCAAAGGAGTCGGCAGTAGCAATTGCCTCTCATGGCTCTGCAAAAGGGCTGAGTTGCTTCCCTGCAGGGGGAGAAGACCTGATTTGTCAACCAGAGGTACTCCCAGAAACCAGTAGTCTCTACCCACTGAGAGAGAACACCATTGCTATGGCTTCTGAAGTGGTGGCAAGAAAACAAGCTCTTGGATGCAAGAATCCAGAGGATCTAGCTATTTTAACAGTCCCCCCCACCCAAACAAAAAAAACCCAGAGGATAAGAGGTCTACACACATGGGGTCGCCATGAGGTGGAGACAACCCTAGTGTGCAGGGTTTGCCACTTGATGAGTTCAGCCATTCTCAAGGGCAAGTGCATCAGCTCTGTGTCCCTGAACACAATCTTTGCTTCTCTGGGTTGGTTTCTACATGTCACAAGCGAGGCTCTGAGAATCCTTGCAGCTCGGCGTTCTGTGATTGCTGGCTGAGAACATGGCTGTGTGAACCACTTTCAAACACTTAGCTCGGCCTTAAAAATAGCGACCTACATTGGCAACATTATTTAAGTCCCTCCAGAAACGCCCAACTTCTGAACTGGTTTGCAACTTTGGGCTTCACCTAGTTCTTCTTTGCAAAGGATTGAAACTGGAGCTATGAACGCTACAGGCAATTTGGTGGGAACAATTTCTGGTTTCCTCTTGTGTGCGCACTTCTAAGCCCTGGATCAGATCTCAGTGGCAAATCTGCCTGAGGAGAAGGCAGGCTCTTCAACAGGACCCTCAGGCTCATATGGCCACCTGCCTTTCCTCAGAAATACACCTTGATATCAGACGAAAAGATGTCAAAGTGGTGAAGGAATGGGAGGTCATGTGCCCCAAATGCCAGACAGGTCCAAATGACATCACTCACTGGCTTTGCTACCTAAAGTGTCTGTACCTTATTTTCCTCAGCTACGAAACAGAATATCTTTAGCTCAGTGGGTCTCAATTTGGGGAGGGGGCATTTGACCATGTCTGGAAACAGTTTGGTGTGTAGGATATGATATGATGCTTTGAGTATTGAGTGGATACAGGTAAGGGGATGTGGCTAATTACACTGCACAAGATGAAACCACAATCCTTTTGTCTTCGAGCTGATTCTGACTCACAGTGACCCTATAGAATGGGACAGAAATCCCCCAGAGGGTTTCTGAGGCTGTAAATCAGTGGTTCCCAACCTCCTAATGCCATGAGCCTCTCCTACAGTTCCCCATGTGGTGGTGACCCCCCCCCCCATCAAATTATTTTCATTGCTATGTCATCACTGTCGTTTTGCTACTGTGATTAATTGGGCGACCCCTGTGAAAGGGTCATTCGACTCCCAAAGGGGTTGCGACCCACAGGTTGAGAAACACTGCCCCAGAGGGTTTCCAAGGCTGTCAGCCTTTAGAGAAGCAGACTGCCACCATTTTCTCTTGCAGAATGGCTGGTGCATTTGAACCGTCCATCTTTCGAACAGCAGCCCAACCTTTCCTCAGTAGACCACTCAGCCTCCTCTCACCCAGAACAGTCACCCGGAAAAGAACGATCCTATCCAAGATGTCTAGCGTGGCCAGCTTCGGAGAACCCCGGCTCAGCTCTTCAAGGAGCTTGTCAACTATAGACAAGAGGCTGACTCTCCGAGAGGATTTAAAAAGTTTGGGGACAAGTAAATGAACAGACATCTGACAGATAAATGAAGCATGACTTGAACATCATGAGTATGGTTATTTCAGATAGCCCACACCAAAAGCCGCATCCATTCAGTTATTCATCTCTGACCGGACAGCATCTCCTTCCTTAGCCGGAAAGTGGCCATGACTTGGAGCTGATGCAATGGCAACTGAGAGCAAGAATGCTAGACCCCTTTTGGAAAAAGTGCCTCAGGATTTGATCTTCCTTATCTTGTGAGACTCACAGCGATTATTTTCAGAATCTGAGGAAGTGGAGCATTACAGATGGTGTTACCAAATGGAACTCACTTTCTCATTTACTTTGCTATAAATGGTGTTGGGTTACAGAACCCTCCAGCCCACAGGGGCCCCAATGTGAGCGCAAATAGAAGTTTACATTTGAAAGCACAAGGCATGCGAAGTTTCCTGTGCGTGACACTAAATGTGGATTGAAGTGAAAGAAATGGAGTGGGAGCGAAGAAAATCAACAACTAAAAGATGTTTCTGAGAAAATTAAAAATGTTCTCCGTTTCCATGGCAGCCATGTTTGTTTAGTGCCCCGCTTGTTGTGCCCAACTGGGGCTGCCAAGGGGCCTTGGTTTGACTTCAAGAGAGGCCTATCTTGTAGTGTCATGTCTTCATAGATCAGTAAGGAACTACATCGTTGGTTCTAGTTCATTGTGCTCTCGATGCAAACACACCACACCACTCCATTCTTCCATCATTCAGTCTTCAGAAGAGTTGGCGCAGAATTTGGAGCTTATGTAAGAGGTAGCGTGATCGCTTCCCACCCCACCGACCCTGATTAGCGGGTTTGAGTGCAGGTGCACCCAAAGAGAGCGACAATTATGAGATGGAACGCCCCTCCAAACCACAGAGGCAGAAGGCAGCCTCATCTGAGAGATTATTTTTAAGACAACCCTTCTGCTATGACAAGGAGGACAAGAAAATGCAGTCAAGGGGGGCAAGGCAGGCAGTGAAATGTGCCTGAAAATATTAATGCTAAGCCTCAGGAAAGCAGAAACTCAGAAATATATTCCTTACAGAATCCTTTCAGGCAAGCCAAAATGTATTATTAATCAAGTTTCACTGGAGTAAAAATCATTTGAATGTATATATTAGCAAACACATTTAGGCATTTTTTCCTGATTATGCTCATATGCTTCATTACATGATTTGCCACTTTACAGAATAAAACTAATTGTGCGATTATATATCGATGAATTTCAATACAGCCTCATGCCAGCCTGCCAAATTATTTATGTTTCCTAATAGGCATCTGGGAGGATTATTAGAATTCAACTCTGGCCAACTGGTTCTCCTTCCAAAAGTCTGAACAAGAGACCACATACCTCGTCTGCCAACATCACATGCAGAGGGGCCGCTTAAAGATGGATGCAGCCTGGCCATGGACTAGACTTCAGGAAAGTGCCTTCTTATGCATTCGCTCAGAGACTCCTCCAACACGGAGATTCTCCTGGGAGTTTCTGGGTGATGCACTCTCAGATGCCTACCCAAATGTGAGATATTCAAGTACTCCCATGAATACTCAGGAAGAAAGGTCTGGCAAACTACTTTCTTTAAAACTGCCCTTGAGAACTTTATGAAATGTGGTTCTATTCTCTTTTTTTAAAATATAGTTTTATTGAGGGCTCATACAACTCTTATCACTATC
>NW_022103951.1:16206718-16209015 GCF_000313985.2 Echinops telfairi
AAAATAAAACAGAACAGAACAAGAAAGAAAAGTTTGTAGTTCAAGGACTGTTTGTTGGCCTTTAGGAGTGTTTTCCAGTCCAACAGAGTTACTATGGGTCAGAGTCCACTAGATGGCAACTGGTGATTTGGGCAGGGCAACTAAAGTTAGCCCTGTATTGTGGGGAAGAAAACAAATGCAGACTGGCCAAGTTGGGCAAGGTTGTTCAGAGAGTTGCCACAGAGCTCTGTGTGAGAACCGTCAGTTGATTGAGTGCTGAGTGCATGCCACTAGGATGCTGTTATAGCTGCTCATGAGTTCACAGTTGTCCCAAGCAGGCAAGTACTCGATGTCAAGTTGATATGCTAGTCTGAGCACATATCCTGCCAGGTCAGTGACCTTGTCCTTCAGCATCTTATTACCTCTGTTAGACTGATTCCAGCATGAGAGATTTTCCAATGTGAACTGAATTAATAAATGAACACAAGACACAGAATCTTGACCATGAAAATGGCAGTTTCGTTCCATTATTTGCCTAAGAGGAGGGGAGAGTGAATGTGTTTTTAGCTACTTCTGTTTGGCAGGTACCATTCTCAACATATTTTCTGGTACTTGATTTCTTTTACATCCTCAACAAGGGGTAGGGGTATTTGTCATGATAGCTTATCTGACAAAGGAACACCACTCAACCACAGCCACATATGAAGACTGGTCACTAGGCTTGACCATTCAATGAACAAAGTCAGTTGCAGAAGGGTGGGCACCATGGCTCACATAGTGCAATGATTCTGTGTACACAGGCACAGCCAGCCAGCCTGGAAGGATGCAATTGCAGGGGTAATATCTGGGTGGCTTACATAAGCTGCTTCTTATTGTCTTGATTTCCTTTCACGAGCATGTACTACTTTTGTATTTGAAATGTTATTGTAAATGAAAAAAGTGGCAAAGGGATATGATTCCATGCGATTTTTACGGAGGTTAAAGGTAGAAATTGTCACACAGGCCATAAGGTCAATTTCTACAGTACCCTAATGAGGCCAATTTCACAGTCTCTCTCCCCAGATTGCAAATGCATATACCCTTCAACCTAAGTGTCCATTAGTATGGCAAGGATCAAACAAACTATGGTACAATTAAACAATGGAAAAACTAGACAGCTTAGACAACGAATGAGGAAATGCTTTGTGTATTTACTTCAAAAGACCCTCAGGATATGTTAAATGGAAAAATCAAATCATCTGTGCATAAACACAAGAGAGAAATCAGGCCGCACCATTAAACCTAGCTTCAGACAGAGCTGCACTTGAGCCTTGGTGACAATGAGACTTGGAAAGGTTCCTTGTCTTTGCCACAATGGCAGCTTCCTCTTAGGAAAACTGTGGCTAATAATGACTATTTTGTTGGATTGGTGCAAGGACTGTGAATTAGGTGTTGGAAGGTAGTTGTCATTGTTTGTTGTTACTTGTACAAATTCACCCCTGCATCTAACAAATGAGCTGTTAGGGATGACCACATGGTGTACAAGATGCTTAGAAGACATCAATGAACAAAGTAGACAGAGAAACAGACCCAATGGCCTAGAAAATAAACACCCACAATCATCTAGGCCTTCCTTTCTAGCCTACTATCCAACTGCTTTGTATAAGAATATTCTGCTACTTTTGAGCGAAATCACCTTTCATCCCCTCAAGCACACAGGTTTTCCATGTGTCCATATCCACGTTCTTGTTCCTCCCTAATCCCTCTGGCTAAAACACTCTTCTCTGAACTCCCCACCCCCTCCAACTCTTCATACCCATTCAGAAAGGACCCATCCTCCAACCATTTGCCTTGGAGTCAACTCGGACTTAGGGGCAGTTGCAAGTGTCTTAGAGTTGAGCTGCGCTCCATCATTTTCAATGGCTGTTTTGGGGGAAGTAGATTCTCAGGATATTCTCTCAAGACACCTTGGGGGTGGATTATCAGGATATTCTCTCAAGACACCTTGGGGTGGACTGGAACTGCCACCCTTTCGGTTACCAGCCAAGTGCATTAACCATTTCTATCACCCAGAGACTGACCAATCCCCCAAAGCTCATATTCTGTACCACCACAGGTGAATCCAACAGTCCCAGAGTACTCCTTTCTGGAAATAATGATCTTTTAAAAAATCATTTTATTGATATTTTTAAATCATTTTATTGGGGGCTCATACAAGTCTTTTTTTTAAAAATCACTTTATTGGGGGCTCATACAACTCTTATCACAATCCATACATACATCCATTGTGTCAAGCACATTTGTACATTAGTTCCCCTCATCATTCTCAAAACATTTGC
>NW_022103951.1:16209115-16215483 GCF_000313985.2 Echinops telfairi
TTGATAATTTATACATTATTGTTTTGTCATATCTTACACTGTCCAATGTCTCCCTCTGGAAATAATGCTCTTATGGCCCTTTCTTGCTCTGTGGACCTATAATGTAGTTGGGGGATTCTTTTCATTCCTCTTGCAAACATCTAGTGCCCTCATGACATTATGCTTATCTATTCAATCACCCAAAACATTTCATTGAGGACTTTGGTGGGCAGCCATTGTGTGGAACTAGAGCTGTGACCAATAGATGTGGTGCTTGACCTCAGGGAACTTACAATGTGGTTAGGGAGGCAGATATCGGGGTTCACCCTACCCGACACTGCCTTACGTCTGAGTTGGGCCCTGAACTCCTTAGTTGGGCATCTCCTGTGGGGAAACTCAGGCATCAAGAGGCAGGGAATTTGCCTCCTGGTTCTTGGGTTATTCCCTCCTACTGTTCACTAAAGAAAGGCTTTGTATACAGCTGGTCTTTTGTTTTCAGCTGTCATATGAAACCTGAACATATTGTCAGGACCAACTAAATACATCAGGGCATGAACTTGATGGTGATTATAGGGTTAATCACTCAACCCAGCATTTGTTGTATCTGCCAAGTGGCCTACTCTAATTTTCAAATGTAATGTTAGAACATTTTGCAAACCCTCATCATTTTTAGAGGCAACATTCAGTGTCATATTTGGCTTATTTATGGATGACTCATAGCCAAATACTGCTACTCACAAAATAAATCCAATTGGCTTTCCATAGAAGGTTCCTTGTGTTTTCTTTTAAAAAAAATCATTTTATTAGGGGCTCATACAACTCTTATCACAATCTATACATACATCAATTGTGTACAGCACATTTGTACATTTATTGCTCTCATCATTCTCAAAATATTTGCTCTCCACTTAAGCTTCTTGTGGGTTTTCTATGCAATATTCAAATGTTGTTTTGGGTAGACGATCTATGCAAAAGTCCTATTTTCACTGCTTATCGGGGACATATGCAAGTATTTTGGCCATATTGGAATTTTTATGGATAAAATATCATGTCTATAAGTGTCTGGATTATTAAAACAAACAAACAAAACAAATAAACTCTTTGCCATCATGTCGATTCTGATTCATGGCAATGCTATACGACAGAGTAGAACTGCCCCTTTGGGTTTCTGAGACGGCATGTCTTTACAGGGGCAGCAGTGGTAGGGTTTTGTAGCCTTGCCATGGAGACACGTAGCATTTTTAAGTGAAAAGTACATATAATAGCTATCTCTCATTCTGTTAATTTTTTTTCTTAATAAGGGAATCCCAATGTCATTAACACAATAAGCTTTGATTGGGTATTAGCCAGAATGAAAGGAAGTGGTTATTAAATCGAGGAAGGGAGAGAGAAAGAGAAAGAAAGAGAAAGGAACTGGTGGAACTATTTATGCCTTAGATGAACTAGAAAATAAAAAAGGATATACGAGGAGCCTGGCTGCCGATGGCCTAAAAGGCAGGAAGCTAAATTCTCCATTTACTTTTTATAGCAGGGGTCAGCAAACTTTTCTTGTATAGATCCAGATAGTAAATATTTTAGCTTTTTCTGGGTCCAGTGGCCTCTGAGACAAGTACTCAGCTCTGCCCTTGTACTGAAAGCACACATAGACAGCTGGTCAATGAATCGGTGGAGCTTTTTGTCCCAATAAAACTTTATTTACAAATACAGTTCTGCACCTGGCCCTCCAGCTGTAGTTTGCTAACTCATGAATTATCTTGTCACTGTCAGCAGGTCATTTCTATTTCTGCTCCTCAGTTTTCTGCATGATACTTTCAGACTAAGATCAGGAAGACAGGTCAGATGATCTACTTCTGAAAATGAACCTGTGGATCATCAATGCTGTCAAATGAAGTCTCTTGGTTGGGAGGCAGTGCAAATACACAGTGGTTGCAACAATGGAGTGGTGCATACCAACGGTCAAGAAGATGCTGCAGGACAGGGCAGCATCTCCTCCTGAATGCAGGGTTGCCATGTGTTGGAGCTGTCTGGAAAGAACTAAGACCAATAGTTTTCTTATTCACAGAATGAGGGTGCTGGCCTACATGGTTTTGGAGGGCCCTTCTAACCCCCAAACGCTCACTTTCATAATCTACTCAATTCGATCTTTTCTATAGGCCATCACCTTTAAGAGAATCAAAAGAGACCCAGATACAGAAATTCTGAACGTCTGTTTTTCCACTGTGGTAACAGTTCCTCATTCAGAGAAAGTGATCACGATGCCTCTTTGCCATCACATGTGACCAAAGAAAGAACATTATAGTTCATTATAGTTCAATTCATCATACACCTGCATATTTATGGGGAGTTTTAAATCTCTGAACCATTGATCTAGTCTTATAAATAGGGCTACTATCTGGATGAATGGCATTTCAAATTTGCAATATGTAGGCCGTCCAAAACCCACAATGAAAAAAACCCTCGCTCTAGTGGCTGCTTTCCAAAACTCAAATTGATCTCCTTCTGGGCTTGTAGAATCAGTAGCCCCCATGGATTTGCCAATAGAATGCTATAAGATGGTTTTAATATGAACATGATGTCTAATAGCATTCACCATTGTTTTAGGTTCATCAGGGTACTTCAAACTACCAAAACCCCTTAACATTTCAAAGCTGAAACAAGCCTATTTTCAATCAGAACCATGCTGCAGTCTGACTCCCTATCTTGGGGTCTGTTGAAGACTCCTTTCTTTGCTACTAATTATAATCCCCAGAGAACAGGCTACACACTGAACATGCTGGCATCCTTAAGAAGGTGAGCTAGAGATGTAAGCACACTTAAGAAGGCAAGCACACTTGGAAGCACCTAAGCAAGCAGGTACAAAAACAAGAACAACAACAACAAAACTCTATCATAACTCAGTATGGTGTGGTCACTTCCTCCAAATTAGCGCACATTTGTCATACATTAAATGCACTGTTTCTAATATAGCCCTGGTGGCACAGTAGAGCTAACACAAAGGTGGCTAGTTGGAACCCACCAACTGCTTCATGGGAGAAAGACACTGCAATCTGCCGCCACAAAGAGCATCCATTTTGGAAACCTGATGAGGCAGTTCCACTCTGTTCTAGAGAGTCACTGTGCATGGGAATAGACTTACCGTATACACTCGAGTATAAGCCGAGTTTTTCCAGCATGTTTTTAATGCAGTTTTTGTGGTGAAATTAGGTGCTACGGCTGATATTCAGGTCAGCCTATACTCGAGTATATACGGTAATTGCAAAAGACTTGAGTTTGGGGGTTTATTTATAAAATATGCAAAGCCACTAGACTTGATTTTTCTCTAACTGCAGGAAGATGTCTGGGGGCCTTTAACTTGTTGTTGTTAGATGATGTTGAGGTGGTTCTGGCTGAGAGAGATCCCATGTACCCCCAAACAAAACCTAGTCCTCACAATTGTCATATTTCAGCTCATTGTTGCAGCCATGATGCCGATCCAGCTCCTTGGACGTCTTCCTCTTTTTCATAACCAAGCATGATGTCCCTTTCTGGGAACTGGTTTCTCCTGATAACATGTCCAAAGTAAGTGAATGAAGTCTCATCATCCTGCTTCTACAGATTCTGACTGTACTTCTCCCAACCAAATTTGTTTGTTCTTCTGGCAGTGCAAGGTACTTTCCATCGTGCTGATTGACACCACAATTCATATGCACCTATTCTACTGCAGTCTCGCTTATTCAATGCCCAACTTTCACATGCATTTGAGGCAATTGAAAATACCATGTCTTGGGTAAAAGATATCTCAATCCTCAAAGTGACATCTTTCCTTTTTCAACGCTTTAAACTAGGTTTCCTGCAGAAGTTTGCACAGTGAAAGATGTCATTTGATTTCTTGGCAGCTACTTCTGTGAAACTCGATCTTGAATCTAAGTAAAATGTCATCTTTCACAACTTCACTCTCTTCTCCATTTATCATGTTGTTCATTGGTCCAGTTGTGAAGATTTTTGCTGACTTTACATTGCGTTGCAATCCATGTGTTTTACATTTGGGTGCAAAAGCTGCCATCTTTAATTTTCACCAGCAAGCGCCTCAAGTGCACTTTGCTTTGCAACAAGCAGGGTTGTGTCATCTGCATATCACGGGTTGTTACTGAGCTTTCTTCCTAATCCTGCTGCCGTGTTCTTCATATTCAGATAGTCCAGCTTCTTAGATTAATTTCTCAGTCTACAAATTAATGTAAACCGTATGTTATCCCCTTGTTCTTTTTAAAGGATACCTCTTGTTCCACGCACAGGTTCCTCATGAGCACAATGGAGGGTTTTGGAATTTCCATTCTTTGCAAGTTAAGAGGTTGTTTATTATCACACAGCCAAAGTTCTCTACACAGGCAATAGCCTTCATTTCATCTAGAGCTGGTTAATGCAGCAATCCCGGCATTTCCACGATGGCCACCTTTCACCATCACCACGCTTAAGCCCTTCACATGGTTTCCAGTGCGGTGCCTCATTTTCTGATGCTAGGACTTCCAAAGGAACAAATGTGTACTTGAGTCTAAGTGCAGACATGACAATACTTCTTTAAAAGAAGTACTACCTGCCTAGCTATCAAAAGGGAATGCATTATTGCCTGAGGTTTCTCAATATCAACACATCTCCAAAGTCCTCAAAACATGTCTATTAGTCTAGGTACTTTAGAGAAACAAATCTACAGAAACTCATGTCTAAGAGAGGGTTTTATATAAAGGGTAAGTGCACATCAAGAAAACATCCCAACCCAGTGCTGCCCAAGACCACAAGTCCAACATTAACCCATTTTCCCAAAACCCATCCACAAAGTCCTCCTCCATCTCACAAAACACATGCAATGATGCCGACTGCAGGAGGAAAGCCGAATCAGTGAATGTGTAAGCATCTCAGCACTGGCCGGGGTCTCCACACAGCTGCTCCAGCATCCAAGGCTGCATCAGGGTAGATCCATGCCGCTTCTCCTCAGGAATGTCTTGCAGGAAGTAAGCCTTGCCAGCTGAAGCAGGGAGCTGGCTGAGGCAGCTGCACCCTGGTCTGACCATCACAAAGCAAGAGAACCGAGAACTCGAAAGGTGAGGCTCACCGAGCCATTTATCCCTCCACCCTTCAATTAACCCCACTTCTGTTTATTGGCCAGGTTGGCACAATAAACTAACTACCTCAATGTCTATGACTACAAGAGGCCCCTAAGGGATATACACTTGAAAGGAGACATCTGGCATGCAGGGCCTCTTGTCTTTTTGTTTTGTTTTTTAAATAAAATAACTGTGAATCTCCTAATATCTCAAGATGCTTTGGGAGCTTCCTGGTATTAACGAAAGGAAATTTGTAGATGTGTTCAACCGAGCATCTAACTCAAACTCACTGCCATCGAGTCAATGCTGTTTACGGAAGTAGGACACCCAGTCTTTCTCCTGGACCCAGCATCACCACTCACTGCTCCCCTAAAATAGGTGTTGGATGATCCCATTGGAAATAAGGTTATCTTTGTCTATATAGAGCTCATGAGGCCCTTATTAGTATAGGGTGTGTCCCTAACTGAATCACTTCAGAGATATCACAAAAGCAGATAAGGCAGAGAGGTGAGGGTATACAAGCAGGGGAGAGACAGATATCACATGGAGATTGTCAAGGAACCAAGCGAGAGGAAGACCCACCACCACCACCCACCAGTGCACAGAGAAAGAGAGTTCGCTCCTAAAACCATGCCCTGAATTCAGACTTCCGGCCTCTAAACGATAAGAAAAGCCATCTTTGTTCTTTAAAACTACCCCCTCGTGGTTTTCCTGCTAGAGCAGCAGTCGGTAACGAAGACATCACCTTTCTTACTTTTCATTATCAATGAAAGAAAACAAACAAGATGCCACCTTTTATTGAGCATCATTCAGTGGGGAGAATTGGAAATTTGTCAGGTGAGCAAAGACAATAGTCCCTTGTCTCAAAGAATAAATTATCAAATTATATATATGCCAGAAGAAGTACTGCTGAATGTGTGCTGACTATACGAACATCAAGTCTCCTTGCTCTGTATGCAGAAAATGGAAATAAGACTTAGAATCCTCCTCCAACTCCAGAAGTGCAAACGTACACTGCATTTTCTTTGAAAAAAAAATCCAGTTTCCATTCTGGCCTTGTGTTTCTGTAGCCATTTAGCTAACAACTGTATTGATCATGATATCAAAAATGATAGCAAGATAAATGCCTCTATTAGTAACAATATCAGGGTTCCTTCGTTTTTCTTTAAGGCACTAATGGTGTAAACAGTTAAGTGCTAGGCAAATAGCCCAAAGGTTGATGGTTCAAAGCCACCTTGTAAGAAAGGCCAGATCAGCTGCTTGTGTACAGATTACATCCACGAAACCCTGATGGAGCGGTTCTACTCCGGA
>NW_022103951.1:16215745-16260084 GCF_000313985.2 Echinops telfairi
CTCTACGGAGCAGTTCAACCCTGCGGACATGCTGCTTCCATGAAGGGGAATGGACTAGACACCAATGGGTTTTTATGATTATTCTATAAGTCTGAGCAAACAGCATTGTGTTTTCCCCCCCAAAACCTGCCATAGAGATGGGATGACAGCCATGGCTAACCATTTCTACTTCCAGGAAGATGTGTGCAGGCATAACACATTTTGAGAAAGTACATTATGACCATGTATGACACACTAAGTTTCAATTAAATGAATTCTAAAGCTGTGTTCCTCCAACTCACTAATGGTAATAAAGCTGCGATGATGACTAAGTCCAAGGAAGGATGTGCAGCAAGTGGGGGACGCATTTATTAGATAAGCACAGAAAAGTCCCGGCTCCCCCTGGAATGTACTGACAGATCATCTAAGCAGCTTCTTAAAAGGAAGATTCTGAATCAGTGCATTCAGGGCAGAGGGGCTTCATTTCTAATGAGTTCCCAGGTGGTGCTCATGCTATGGGTCCAGAGAGCACACTCACAGACCTTCGTGCATTTCTAAAAGGAGACGTAAATCACTGCTCCCAGAGATTTCAACGTGGCCCTTGTACATGCACAGCACAGGTTGGCCTAGCAGAAACTTGTGAGGCTGGAAGTCAGTGCCCACTCTTGAGCTGACAATAACATCCAGAGACCAGGTCAAGGCCAAACAATACATCAGAAATGACCTCACCAGATAGCACAAAAGAAATCAAGGTAAATCTTTTAAACAATGCCGGCACTTCAGATCCATGATCCTCTCTGATCGCAATACAGCTTCTGTGAGTCTGAATCCACTAGATGGCCATGGGGTTTTGGTTATCACTTACTAAATAGACCTCTGATTGGGTTCCCTGTTCTAGCCCCTCTGTTAGTGTTTCCATTGCACTTTATATAGTAGTCGTCTGTGTGTGAATGTAAGAAGCCTTGGGGGTACTATGGTTTAGGAATTAGGCAGCTGACCGCAAGGTCAACAGTTTAAACCCAACAGCAACTCTGAGGAAGAAAGATGAGACTTTCTGTTCCTGGAAAGATTTACAGTTTCACAAGCCCTTCATAGGATTGCTATGAGTCAGAATCATCTCCGTGTAGTAGGTTTGGTGGGCACGTGCCTGTATGCACATGGAGGTATTGTGTTTTGTTATTGTGATCATAGTGGCTCTGACTGAAGATAACCATAATGAGGGAGACCCTCAATGAGCTGGGTTAACAAACAGCAGTAACAATGGACACAAACACACCAATCATCATGAAGATGGCATAAGATGGGCCGATATTTTGTTGTGCATGCATGAATATATGAGGCGGCTTCATTAATCCATAGACAAATTGAACAAAAATATAGTGGAATTTTTCCGCAAGTTTTTGGAAGCCAACTGATTGTGCAAATTCAAGTGGCCTAGTAGATGTGACCCGGTCCTAGTTCTCATACTAGATTTTGATCCTCCTTACTCATCTGAGTAAGTCATGGACCACCAGGCAAAGTGACTGGGAGAAGTAAGCAAACATCTGCTTACCCCTGGAACTAAAGGAGAAGAAATGATCCTTTGGGCAGCAGAAGCAAAGCAATACTTTCAGTCATTTTGCCTGACAAGGATTTAACAAGAGGCATCGTAATGCATTATGAGCATAAATCTCTGGATATTAGCACTACTTGGTGAATCATTCCTTCTAGGCCAGAGACAAGATCAAGAGCATGTGCACGCTTTAACCTTTCCCATACACACAACTCAAGGCTCAGCCAGTGGCATGCTGGGTTAGGACTGCATGTCTCTCCTTTGGCACCAGCAACCCCATTCATTCATTTGGAATTTTATAGTCTTAGCTGGACTCCAAGGGCTCAGTTGGAAGAAGAGGCAGCAATTTCATTTTGTAAACAATTAACTTTTTCCTTTCTTTGAAAAATTTCCCCTTTCTGCTCATCAATTTTTAAGAATGGAATTGAAAATCCTGCAAATCCTGCAAATCCTCATATGGTTTAAGATTACAGATAAAAAAACAAAAAACGTACCCAGAGACGAAATAACTAGGAGGCCAAGGGCATTTATACAGGTCTAAATACAGGCATGTACATATGTAAATACATTTATATATGATGACAGGAAAATAGATCCATGTGCATATACTTAGAGATTTAGTATTAAGGTAGCAGATGGACATTGGACCTCCACTCAAGTACTCCCTCAACACAAGAACACTTTGTTCTACTAAGCTGGCATTTCATGCTGCCCACCTTCTGGAAAGGATCACTGAAGACAAAGAGCGTACATAAGCAAAGGTGGTAAAGGAAGCTGATGGTGCCTGGCTATCAAAAAAGATGATAGCATCTGGGGTCTTTAAAGCCTTGAAGGTAAACAAGCGGCCATCTAGCTCAGAAGCAAAAAAGCCCACATGGAGAAAGCACTCCAGCCTGTGTGACCACGAGGTGTCGAAGGGATCAGGTATCAGGCATCAAAATACAAAAAATCATACAATTGCAAATGAGGGGGAGTGCAGAGTGGGGACCCAAGGGCCATCTATAGGCAACTGGATATCCCCTTACAGAAGGGTCTCAGGGAGGAGACGAGCCAGTCAGGGTGCAATGTAGCAACGATGAAACATACAACTTTCCTCTAGTTCATAAAAGCTTCCTCCCCCCACTATCATGAATCATGATCCCAATTCTACCTTACAAATCCAGCTGGAGGATGTACATTGGTACAGATAAGACCTGGAAACACAGGGAATCCAGGACCGATGAACCCTTCAGGACCAGTGGTGAGAGTGGTGTTATCGGTAGGTTGGAGGGAAGGTGGAGTAGAAAGGGGGAACTGATTACAAGGATCTACATATAAGCCCCTCCCTGGGGGATGGACAACAGAAAAGTGGGTTAAGGGAGACGTCATACATTGTAAAACATGACAAAATAATAATAATTTATAAATTATCAAGGGTTCATGAGGGAGGGGTGGCAGGGTGGGAGGGAAAAAATAAGGAACTGATATCAATGGGCTCAAGTAGAAAGCAAATGTCTTGAGAATGATGATGGCAACAAATGTACAAAGGTGCTTGACACAATGGATACATGTATGGATTGTGATAAGAGTAGTAAGAGCTCCCAATAAAATAATTTTTTTAAATTAAAATAAAGTGTAAGAAAGAAAAGAAAAACATGTTCCCAAGTAGCTAGGGAGCATTCGGGCATTTATATAAATCTGCTAAATATTAATTCTTATGAATACAGCATGTTCTTCCCTTTACTTTCCCTCATTAGAAGAGCTCAGCATTGTAATTTTGCACAGATTGCTGATCACACCGCTCTAGCTAAAGTTAGAGAGATTCCAAAAGCATGTTAATAATTTGTGATGCTTCCATTTAGGCATGGGCCCCAAAAGTACAAGGGGAACGTTGCCCGTTTCAGTGAATGTTCACTCCTACTAACAGCCTAACATTGATAAAATTCCTCTCTAGAACATAAAATGAACCTTGATTTCACGAAGGATGAGAATGTAACTATCTCAATCAAGGACATGGCCCCCAGCATCTAAAATCCTCTCTGGCATAACAAAGAGTCTTACTTTGTTTGTAGAGGATAATGAGCTGTGAATGATAGATACAGGTGAAATTGGGGTTCATAAACTTTTGATGGTTCCCATAATAACTCTGCTTTGTGCTGATGCCTCTCTGCTGAATGGGAAAATATGACATCTCCAACCTACATTAACTACACAACTACACCAATAGGGTAAAAGGCATTTGGCATACAGCCTTTAAAATTCTGCATAAATTCTCATCTCACTTACGAAACTTCTGCTGTCTAGTCCAGTGTACACTATTGGTATTGTTCCTGCTTAACGCTGTTCAGTCGATTATAATTCAGAGCAACCCTATAGGTGCAGGTTAAGAACTACTCCCACGGGATTTCAAGGCTGTGACCTTTTGGAAGCAGATTGCCAAATCTGTCTCCTGAGGTGGCTTTGGGTCACTTTAGATTGTCAAAGTTTTGCCTAGTAGTCAAGGACTTAACCAATTGAGGAACCTAGGGACTTGGCCCACTGAGGTCTCTGAATTCCTTTAGTTTGTACATGTCCATGCTCCGTTTCTTCAACTCAAATTTAGTATGTTTAACGTTGAACAAAAGTTCACTTCATGCAAACTTACTCCTCTCCCCAGTGTTACTGTTGCTACAAATAGCAACCTTCTACTCCAAGGTCAATGCTCATGGAAGCAGCAGTGAAGAAAACCGAAGACTCACAAGACTTCTTTAATGTATTGGAAAGCAACAATGTTACTCTGAGGACTAAGGATCCCTTGATCCAAGCCATGGTGTTTTCAATGGCCTCCTATGCACGTAAAAGTTTACACTGAATAAGAAAGGCCAAAGAAGACCCCATGCATTTGAATTCTGGTGCTGGTGAAGAATATTGAAAGTACCTTGGCCTGCCAAAAGAACAAGCAAATCCTTCTTGGAAGAAGTACAGCCAGAGTGCTCCTTAGAAGCAAGGATGGCAAGACTTGGCCTCACATACTTTGGGCCAGTCCCTGGAAAAGGATATCATGCTTGGTAAACTAGAGGGGCAGCAATAAAGAGGAAGGTCCATGGGGAGTTGGAGTGACACAGCGGCGAACAATGGTGAGGATGGTGCAGGCCTGAGCAGAGTTTTGCTCTGTTGTACATAGGGTCGCTATGCGTTGGAATTGATTCAATGGCACCTAACGACAACATACTCCAAGAGTGGCTACAATGAATTCCATGAATTTCCTGGAAGATAATGGGCTTTTCTTGCCTTTGGGTATCTGAACTTGGTAGTTCCCAAGTCTAGGACACTAGTCTCCTATTCTGTCATCTTCATTTGCCCAACTGACAAATGTCTTCTCCTTCTGGCTTCAGGTTTCTTCTCCCAAGAAACATTCTCTCACAATCGGTGCTATCCAATATGGTAGCCACTTGCCACATGCAGTCATTGATCATGGGAATGTGATGGGTCCAAATGGAGATGTGCTATAAGTATAAGCTACAGACTGGATTCCAAAGACTAGCACCAAGCCAAAACAAAAACAATGATATTAAATACCTTATTGATAATGTGTCATAAAATGTTTTGACACAGTCTAAACCAAATTCACTGCCACCGAGTTGATTCTGACTCATAGCGACCCTATCAGACAGGTTAGACCTGCCCCTGTGGGTTTCCCTTTACGGGAGCGGACAGTCTCATCTACCCTCTGTGGTTTCAGACGACTGACTTTGTGGTTAGCAGCTCCACGTGTAACCCATTAGGCCAACATGGCTCCTGTAAAAGTCTTTCTTCAGCAAAGAGGGCATTTTCAATGTTATTTGTGTTTGGAATAATAAATATTTGACTTAGACCTTTTTAGCAACCAAATACAAATATGGATACATCTCCCTTAAAGGAGAAGGCGGAAATGCGGAGAGGAGGGAGGCCGGGGTGGAAACGTGTTATATGGAGGCAGTAGAGGTTGAGGCTCTCAGGAATCCCGGCCGAATACCTGCCTTGAGCCCAGCTGGCAAGAGCCCTGAAAGAGTCCAGTAAACCCCCCCACAGGCCCCCAGGACGCTGCCAAGGAAACCAGTATCTAGAAATAGTTGTTTCTAGAGATGCATCCTCTCTGCACTCCCTTCCTTCCTCTAGCCAATGAGGAGCAAGCAAACAGGACTCCCAGTAAGGGTTAAGGATTGCCACCTATGTTGATGATCTAGCTCTGGGCCAATGTCCTGAACCCCTAAAGCTGTGGATCTGCTTACATATCTCATGGAAAATTCCTATCTTACTGTATACCTGGAGTTCCATGGTGAGTCCCCGGCTCTTGGGGAAGCAAGCTCTGGTGGTGTAGGTGACGGCACATTTAAGCTGCTAACCACAAGGTCAGAAGATCAACCCATCAGTTGCCCCACAAGAGAAAGAAGAGACTTTCTGCTCCTGTGAAGCTCAGCAGTCTCAGAAACCACAAAGGGTAGTTAGCTCTACTCTGTCTTGCAGGGTTGCCAGGAATCCGAATCAACTCGATGGCATGGAGTTTGGAGGAGTACAAATAGTTCATGTGCTTGGCAGCTAACTAAAAGTTTGGAGGTTCAAGTTCACCCAGCAATGTCTTGAAAGAAAGGTCTAGAGATCTATCTCCCCCAAATCTGCCAGTGAAACCTTCTGGAGACCAGTTTGAATCTGAGACACGCGGAGTTGGACATTGATTTGAAAGCAATTAATAATTTATACCAACAACAATGTGACCAACTGCTGAGTATTTTTAAAAAATTTATTCCAACACTCCAGAACATGTGGTTGTTTTTCAGCTTATTCTCAACTTCAACATGATCAGAAACAGTACAACATTCTTTGCCTTTTCTGAACTACTTGAATGCAGTTGCCCAACCTCTCACCATTTGCAGGGCCACCAGCTCCCTTAGTTCCACCACTGTGGTGAGTATTTCTCACAGGGACCGCAGAAGTCAGGGAAGTCATCAGTGCTATTCACAAAAGGATGTTGGCCATCCGTCAGGAAGCACACGACATTGTGAGACAGGCCAGTCTCAGGTCAGTGAAAGGAAGGTGCCGGTGGAAATTAGCTTTGCCTACAGCACAGGTGAAGGAGTGGAAAAGGAAAGGGTGTGGGAACAGGACGTACAATAAACTCCTTTCCGTAAGGCTTCAAAATCCATAATTCCTATTTCTATTCCAGGTGTATTTTTCCCAGTGATAGCCAGCATCTTATGACTGCCAAGTCTTTTCTGAGCACTAAGAAGAGTCCAAAAGATAAAGGCTTCTTGGAAATTTCGCTTTCCCCTTTTCATTTCTTTTTAATGTAACCTGCCCCCAAACTTCTATTCTGGCACCTCTCTGATCGTCCCTGGAGAATTGGACGTTCTAACTCTCAAAAGGATTTTTTGTTATTGTTGTGTTACACTTCTTACCCACCACCTGCCTTCCCGGGATTCTGGGATGTTGGCTATGCGTCCTTGAAGTCATTTCTGTTTATATAATTGTTCTAATTTCCTCCTTGCAATTACTCTTCTGTCTCGCTTTTTTAGAAAAAAATTCACCTTTTGTTCCAATGCTCATTTCATCTCCTGCCTTAGGAAATTTCCCTTTTGGGAAGGCTCCTCTGATGCCCATGTGCACAAAGGCATCATAGTGATCACAACAAGCACTAGCAGAGCTCCTCACCCACAACGGCTGAGCTGCTCTGCAGACATGGCCACCTATCTCTTCCCTGTAATGCCTGCCCCTGCCCCACGGGGAACCCAGAGGGTGCAGGCAGCCACATTCCAAACCAGAGAACCTGGAACATTGACAGCACAAGAGGCTCCAGCTCATCTTTGGACTTTTCTTATTCCTGCCTTTGGACATCATCTTTACATCTACCCCAGCACACGAGAGGCGCCCTGATTTATGGGAACAAATTTCTTCTTATACAGTTTAATGTTTGTGGCTGCCCCAATGGGAGGGACATAAAGGAGAAGAACTTGACTTAATTTATGCTTTGTTTTCCATTTGACGATCTGTGTCATATACTTCCTTGGAAGTGTTGGAGAACTCTGCAACAGTTTCACTTTTCCCATTCCTTTATTATTCATGGTCTTACTAGATTTCTTTGATGGCACTTGATAACTTTATAACGGAAAGAGATTCGGGCGCATCCCGTGCCTTCTTCCTCCACTCCTTTGTTACACAGGACACAACTTATGTTAAAACATTTCAAGATTTGACCAAGCCACGTAGATCTCCAAATGTGCTTCATAAACAGTCCACTGTTTTTGTTGGTTAGCTTTTGAATTTTATTGTGTTTTAGGTAGAGGTTTACATAGCAAATTAATGTTCTATCCAAAATCTCAGCACAAATTGTTCTATGACTTTGGTTGCTTACTGGCACCTTCTATGATATTCCTGGCTAGAGCAGTGGATAGTGGTTGCCGGACACCATCTAGTTCATCTGGTCTCAGGCTAGGGGAGACTGTGGTTCATGTGGACTGTTAGTCTTATAGCCTAATTGCTTCCTTGAAGTCTTTGGCTTTCTTCACTCGCCTTTGCACCCGATGGTAAAAGACCAACAGTTGTATCCTAGTTGGCCACCCACAAGGTTTTAAGGTCCCAGATGCTACTCACCAACCTAGGATGTAAAACATGATCTTTATGAATTATATATAGTGCTAACTGACTTGATGTCACCCAAGATGTAGGGTCCTTAACCTGCAATCCCATCGACTTGTCCAGAGTAAGTTTGATTTTGATAAGGTTATTACAGAAGCCCTGGTGTCGCAGTAGTTAAAGATTACAGCCTTGGAAACCTTATAGAAAAGTTCTACTCGGGCCGGTAGGGTTGCTATGAGTCAGAATGGATTAGAGGAGAGATTAAAAAAATGTTTTTAACTGTCATAAAATTCACACATACAACTCAATAGCTCAATGTTGATTTGGTTTGGTTTAAGGAATGGTACTTCATTCATAGCATCCTCAACTTCCATGCTGGAGGCTGGTGTCTGATTCCCAACCAATGCACCTCCTGTGTTGCCCCCACCTATCTGTCCCTGAACACTCACATGCTGTTATGATGCTTAACAGGCTTCAGCAGCGTTTCCAGAAGAAGACAGACTAAGAAGGAAGGTATGAAGATCCACTCCTGAAAATCAGTCAGTGCAAACCCTCTGGGTCACAGGAGTCTAGTCCACTGCCACTTAGGAAGAAAGGGCAGAGCCAAATCAGCGTCCTGTGCTGTTGTGGATGGGGTCCCCATGAGAAGGGGCTGAGTCTAAGACAGTTAAGAACAATGACAGGCCATCGTTTTGATACCTGTTCCACAGATGAGGACACTACTGGACTCTTTGCTCAAAGTCATCTAATTAGCAAGCAAATAACTCCAGCATTTCAGCCTACATCTATCCAACTCCTCTTGCTTCCACACTTTGACTCTTTTTTTCTTCACACATTAAAGAAAAGCATTACCACGGCCACCATCCCCACTAGCAATGACACGATGAGTTGGCCTGCTCACCACAAGGTGAGCTGTTCAAACCCACCAGTGATTTGGAGCGAGAAAGATGAGGCTTTATAGGTTTGCACCTATAAAGATTGACAGTCTCAGAAACCCACAGGGGCCATTCTACTCTGTCCTATAGGGTTGCTGTGAGTCAGAATTGACTCATTGGCAGGGAGTTTGGGGTTGAGTCTCTGCCTGTGAACATCTGACTTGGCATGATCCCTCCATGGGAACCAAGAGCTTGGTCTACTCCAGAGACTTCTTTCTTCCTGGCAAACAGGAAGCTATCAGCCAGGGCTGCGTCATGGGCATGAGTGCACATTCACCATAAAAGGTTCAGTGGTGATGCCGGCACATTCCCTCTGGGCCAGGTGTTGCCAAGATCACAGGGCAGGCCAGGGCCCTCGGGATATTTCCCGTGCCACCTGCTCCTACCTTGTCACAGATGGTAGAGTGCTTCAGTCTTTCTGGGGCTCCCTAGGGCAGTAACCCTAAAATTACTTTCAGATTCTGCTGGGGAGTACATGAGTAGTTCTTTACATTTTGCTTGGAGATAGGGAAAACAAAACAAAACAAATGAAGCGCTACACATACCTCAAGGGGATGCCCAGTCATTTAATCTACAAACAAGTGCCCCCATTGTACACACACATTAGTTCATAGGAGGAAAGTGACATGCTGTTTTGCTAGAATGAAGAGATGGGGACGAATGCTAATCTTCTATTAATCTGGGGATGAGTGTTTCTATAAAATTTTAAAGGGGGAATGAGAAAGAACTATTGTCTTGCTGCTCTCCTGAGCTGATTATCTCTTCATTCAGCCTGACCTGGAATTATCTGAAAGCATAGTATTTTCTGAAAGATGTAATAGCTCAATAATTGGATATGGGCAGATTACCTGGAAGAAAGATCCAGGTAAAATGAAGGTCCTTTTTAACTCAGCCAGCATTCTAAGCATGTGAGTTTATGATGTTGCCAAAGGACAAACAGGCCCAATACATCATTGAACTTTGTAACAACCCAGTGGATGAAACCAGTCCTGACCCACAACTAGGAAGCTTTCTTAGTTTCCAAAAGGGTCCACTGTGATGTGCATCAAAAGCACACACACACCAAAGAAGCCTGTTGTTGAGGTCTACGGTCTGCAGAGCAGAGCCAGCCTTTTCTAATTAGCACTCGATGATGTGTGGAAATACATTTAACTGACAAGTTTAATGAGGTATTTCAGTACTAAAACCAAGTTTCTCATCACTTAGACATCATAGAGCTCGAGCCACACACGATATCCATTACCACAGCTCAGAAGATGCCACGATTCTTTTGCTGCACATTTTCTGGGTGAGATCTGAATGACTGTGCCAGCATACTAGTTTGGGGCCCACTTTTCTTACGATGCACGGCAAATTCAATGTAGCAGGAGCTGGGGTGGGTCCAACTCAGGTGGCATTCTCGAGTTGAGATGGCTACTTTTCTAAGCCTTTTGTGTTAAACTTAAGTATTTGGCCAGCTCAGCTTTACCTCTCGCCCCGAAAAGTACGATAAAAAATAAAACAAAAAACGTGGGGATAGGTAAACAAAAACAAAGACTCATGATTTCATAGTGGTAGCTGCATCCATTGTAATAGTCCACTTCATCTATTATATTAACACTTGTATCTATAACACGAGGGAGCCCTGGGGATGCACTGGTTAAGAGCATGGCTGCTCAGCGAAAGGTCACCCTGTGGTTTGAACTCACCAGCTGCTCCGTGGGAGAAAGCCGTGGCAGTCATGATTCTCATCGTGGCAACGCTATAGGGCAGGTTCCACTCTGCCCTACAGGGTCGTGAGGAGTAGGAACAGACTCCACTGCACACAACCACATAAAACAAGCGTGCAATCGATATTTGTCAACAAATGACCGCAATACTAACTCATTTGTTGTTAATTATGTGTTATGCTTCTTAATAACCCTGCTGTGTCTAACACATGGTCCCTAATCTCAAGGAGCTTTCAAGATTCATAATTTGCCTTTGTATTCAACTTGGCAGCTGGACCCAGCCCAACTGAAAAGACGGATGTCTGCCCAGCAGTGGCTCTCACACGCCCAGCATGGAGAGGCTTTCACATAATTTATGGCTGAAGCTGCAGTTTCCTGAGTTCAAGGAAGGCAGACTCAAAATATGCCTTCTCACAGTGTTGCTCCACGACCCTGCACCCAGCTAGTTATTCTCAACAAATCTTCCTTTCAGAGGACTTCCAGTTATTACCCTTAGTTCCTGGGGTGGGGTGGGGGGAGAGATAGTCTTAAGAATTTGGGACCACACGAATTATGTTGGTCGCCTCCCACCTGTCACTTACTTGTTAGTTTGTGGTATTGTGGTGGCTTACATTTTGCTAAGATTCTGGAAACAAGGCCACTGGTATTCCACATGCCATTAGGGTCACCTCAGAGTGGGCAGGTCTCAGTGGTGCTTCTAGACCATGACAGACTAGGAAGAAAGACCTGGCCATCTACTTCCCAAACTCAGGGGATCACAACAGAACACTGTCGGACATTTTGCGCTGGGAGATGAGCATCTCGGTTGGAAGGCATTGGAAATACACAGTGGTGGCAACAACATTTATGGTTTGGGGTGACATCTCCCATGCATGAAGTTAGAACCCTATGTGTATATGCCCGGTAGGGGGCAGGGATATTAACCTTATACAATTTGGGTAGGGAAACAAATGTGACATCATTCACAAACATATACTGGCAAATGAGACTACTCATTCATTGCCTGGCTTTGAATCTTGGCTCTCATACTTTGTGAAGTCACTTCATGGGTTCTGAAAGCTCCCTAGCCCCACTGGGTCTCCGTTTCCTCATCTATAAAATGGGGTCACAATCCCAGAGCACCTTGAGCATGGCATGCACTGGCATGGAGCAGTGAACTAACAGAAAGGACGACGGGGCCAGGCCCAAGCTCAGCTATGTTGACCCCATCCCGAGGAGAAGGCAATACGGAGGACAGCACTGAAGATAGAGCCCAGTGAAAGAGACAGGTGTGTCCCCACCACGAAACACAACATTCCCTCACTAACCCATAGTGCTACCGGGAACAGCAATGGAGACACTGTGAAGAAAGTGTGCCTGGTCTGCGGCATGCACCCTGGGATGAAATGCAAGCAGAGTGCAACAAGGCAGCAAGGGGAGCAAAGTAACCAAGTCCCCGAGGAATCCTGAAAATAGACTTGACTTGTGGGACATGGCTTGGCATCTCATCAGACTTGATCAGAAAAGGTAAGCAGGGTCAGCAGAGAGACCTGGAACCATCCATTGTTTCTTTTTTCTGGTTTTGTTTTTATTTGTTTGTTTGATTTTGTTTTGCCCTGTGTCTATCTATATGAGATAGGCAGGATGAACAATACTGAAGAGAAAACAATGGGACCTGTGGTTTCAGGGGGGACATGGGAAAGGACGGGATAGGGTGGGGGAGTAGGGAGCCAACAAACTCAGGGATAAGGGAACAACAAGAGATCTAAAATTGATGGTGAGGAGGGTGTATAATGCCGGCTGGGGTTTAATTAAGTGCAATGTATCCGAGAGGAACTGCTGAGAGCCAAATGGAGGGTGAGCATGATAGTGGGATGGGAGGAAGGTGAAAGGAATAGAGGAAAGAAATAGGAGGCAAAAGCTTTTTATAGAGGTATAGCTATAGGCATGTACATATGTAAATATACTAATTTATAATGAAAGGGATAGAGACCAATGAACACATATTTATATGTTAAGTATTAAGATAGCAGATGACCTTTGGACCTCTACTCAAGGCCAACCTTAACACAAGAAGTTTTAAGATAGCACACAACCTTTGGACCTCTATACAAGGCCTCCCTTTGCTCTAATAGCCTGGCACTCTTTGATACTCACCTTCCCGACGTGATCACTGAAGACAAAATGGATGAATAAGCAAATGTAGTAAAGAGAATGGATAGTGCCCAGTTATCAAAAGATATAGGGTTTGGGGTCTTCAAGGCATGAAGTTAAGCAGTCATCCAGCAAAGAAGCAAGTAACCCCACATGGAAGAAGCATACCAGGCAGTGTGATCATGAGGTGTCAATGGGAACAGGTATCAGGATCAAAAGATCCAAAACAAACAGCCATATTGATTCAAATGAAGGGTTTTGGTGTGGAGACCCAAATCCAATCTGTAGACAATTGGACATCTCCCACAGAAGGGTTATAAGGAAGGGATGCTTCAACCAAGGTGTAGTGTAGCCCTGATGAAACACATATCATTCCTCTAGTTCCTGAATGCTTCCTCCCTTCACGACCATGACCCAGATCTACCTTCCAAATCTGGCTAGACCACATGGCATTCAGGACAGATAAACCCCTCAAGAATAGTAGTGGGTGTTGCTAGGGGGGTGGTCAGGGAGGGGGAATGGGAAGAAAGGGGAAACCCATCACAAGGTTGGATATATAGCCCCCTACCCAAAGGGGATGAGTAACAGAAATATGGGTGAAGGGAGACAATGCACAGTGTAAGATATGAAATAATAATATCAAAGTATCATTGATCAATGATTCATGAGGTTGGGAGGATGGGGTGGGCAGGGGGAAAAAAAGAGGAGCTTATACCACGGGCTCAAGTAGGAAATGTTTTGGAAATGATGATGGCAACATATGAACAAATACGCTTGGTACAATTGATGTATGGAATGTTATAAGAGCTGTAAGAGCCCAATAAAAATGATTTTTTTTAATGGGAACAAAAAAATACCTATCTGCTTAGGCTGTTGAGAGCAGGCCATGAGGACACGCACGTGCAAAATGCCAACTCAAGTGCTAGTTACCAGTGAGGTTGCAGTGGCTAGTGCCCCTTCTCTAAGGAGCACTAGATAATCTGTGTACAGAACTGGTGCGGCAATTGTTGTTAGTCGCCATCGTGATGATCCAGAACAATGATGACCTCATGTACACAGAGCAGAACTACTCCATGGGGGGTTTCACAGTCGTGACCCTTTAGAACAGCAGTTCTCTATGAGTGAATGATGGGGGGAGTGCGGAGTGGAAACCCAAAGCCCATTAGTAGGCCACTGGAGATCCCCTTCCAGAGGGGTCTTGGGGAGGAGACGAGCCAGTCAGGGTGCGATGCAACAACGATGAAAAATACAACTTTCCTCTAGTTCCTAAATGTTTCCTCCCCACTCCCACTATCATGACCCGAATTCTACCTTGCAAGTCTGGCTAGACCAGAGGAGGTACACTGGTACAGATAGGAACTGGAAATCCAGGGAATCCAGGGCAGATGAGCCCTACAGGACCAGTGGTGTGAGTGTTGATACTGGGAGGGGAGAGGGAGAATGGGTTGGAAAGAGGGCACTGATTACAAGGAACTATATGTGACCTCCTCCCTGGGGGACAGACAACCGAAAAGTGGGTGAAGGGAGATGTCGGACAGGGCAAGATATGACAAAATAACAATTTATAAATTATCAAGGGCTCATGGGGGAGCGGGGAGCGGGGAGGGAGGGGGGAAATGAGGACCTAATGCCAGGGGCTTAAGTGGAGAGGAAATGTTTTGAGAATGATGAGGGCAATGAATGTACAAATGCGCTTTACACAATTGATGTGTATATGGATTGTGATGAGTTGTATGAGCCCCTAATAAAATGATTAAAAAAAAAAAAAAAGAACAGTGGTTCTCAACCTTCCTCATGCTGTGACCCTTTCATACAGTTCCTCATGTGGTGGTGACCCCCAACCATAAAATTATTTTCGTTGCTACTTCACAACTGTCATTTTGCTACTATAAAGAATCAGGCAACCACTGTGAAAGGGTTGTTTGACCCCCAAGGGGGTCGTGAGCCACAGGTTGAGAACTGCTGCTTTAGAAGCTGATCCCAGGACAGTTTTGCCTGGAAGTTGAGCGCTTAACCATTGTATCACTCAGGGACACCGAAAGGCCCTCCAAGTAGCATTCAACTTCAGAGGCTGAGTTTCTGTGAATGGTTCTGATGATTTAATATGGACCGCTCTGGGCACTTCTTAATGGTGCGACATTCCAATTCAAAAGACTGAGCATCAACTACCATATTTTTATAAAAATAACATGCGTTATGGGATTTTTTGGGGGGCGTGGGGGCAAATGCTATGTGGATTCCATACATTTGTCTGCTATTTCCATGGGTGCTTTTTATGTGGAAAATGTGCCACTTCATTCTAACTCATCCTGACAATACAATTAAATAGTGTGCTCCCACTGTGGGTGAAATGAACACATTCAATACATATAGGACACACTGTGGGACAAATGGTAAATACTTGGCAGCTAATAGAAAGGTTAGTGGTTCCCCATACCCACCCCCACCTCCTGGTTCTATGAGAGACAGCCTGACCATCTACTCCTCTAAAAAGAAAGCCTTGGAAGCCCTATGGGGCAGTTCTACTCTGTCACATGGGGCCGCCATGGGTCAAAAACAAAATCAACGCAACAGGACCTGCCAACAACATAGATGATATGAAAGGTACAAAAGGCCTCCCGGAATGATTCATCACCAATAAAAAGGAAGATGTGTTTCAAAACTGAGCCGCATCAGCCAAGGGTGTTCTGGAATTTAGCCCCCAAGAGAGAAGTGCATCTTTATTTTCCCATGTAGAGGGAGATTATTCCAAGTGGAAATTAAGTGATGATATTTCATCTACAAAGACAAACATCTGTTATCGTCCTCTAGAATGGAACTTCTCTATCAGGGGTGATTTTGGTACTTGGCAATATCTGGAAACAATTCCGGCTGTCATCAGGGATGGGACAGTGGTTTCTGGTGTCTGGAGGCCAGGGAGGCTGCTAACCATCCTAGAAAGTCTTGGATAGCCCCTGAAGTAAAGAACTTTCTGGTCCCAGATGTCAATAGTGCCACATCTAAGAAACTATTCCACAAAGCGGACATGAAAACCGGAAGGAGTGGGGAAGTCCCAGTCAAAAGCACTTGCCTTTGGCATGCGATTAAGCTTCAGTCTCCTCTTGCAAATTGGAAAACAACCTCTCTCTGGGGTGTGGGTGAATGAAATGAGATAATGAATGTTCAGTACGGAGGTCAGCATCCTTCATCTCAGTGACAGGTAGTCAGAGAAACCACAGCAGTGCGCCCTCAGCCATGTGCGTACTCTACCTCTGACCTCCCAAGCTCCTGGCAATTACACATCATTGTTGAGTTTGTGCCAAGTTGTCAGCAAAAGCCACCATCTTCCAATCTCAGTTGCTCCCTGGCTTAACTACCGAACCAAGCAAACATGCTCCCCATGTTTCCTTCTGTTCTCATCGGTCAGGATGGAACTGTCCACTGAAATTTGCCTTTTGCCCTCTCAATCCGAATCCTGCTCTCCCTGTCCTCCTCTGTTCTGCTCAGTCCCCCATCTCCAGGCACCGAGCTCCATAAGCGAAACCACCGCCCCTGCAGGCTTTCCCTTTTTTGTTGTTGATAAGTTTATTGGGGCTCATACAACTCTTGTCACCATCCATACATACTTCAATTGTGTAAAGCACATTTGTACATTCGTTACCCTCATCATTCTCAGAACATTTGCTCTCCACGTAAGCCCCTGGCATCAGCTCCTCATTATTCCCCCTCCCTCCCCATTCCTCCCTCTCTCCTTTTTGAAAGACAGTTTCATTGACATATAATTCACACATTATACAATGCAATGGCTTAATCATATTAAAAGAGTTGTTCAATCCTCACCACAATCAATTTCGCACATATTCTTCTTTCTTATACTCATCATTATTAGCTCCCCATGGTCCCCCAGCCTCACCTGACGGACATAACTCTGAGAAACTATTGATCCAGTTACTGTCTCTATAGATTTATTTATCCTGGATTTCATATACATAAAATCATACAAGACAAAAGCAAAAACAAAAAAACAATAGTAACAAAATTAAATAGAGGAACATTAAACCAAATGAAAGCATAAAATATTAAAAACCAAAACAAATAGAAAATGAATCAAAAGGCAGAGCAAACGATAAGGTGTTACGTTTTAACCTAACGGCATCTGCATGAATCCAATGCTCTCTGTCTGAGAGCAAGGCCATTCATATCCCTAGTCAATGGTCAAAGAGCATTCACTGGAGGCTTACTCCAAGTGTGGACCCTGCAAATGGCTTTCCCTGTCCTCCATAGCCTTTTTGGAAGTCCTTTTCAACTGTACACGTTTCACTTCACGTGGTCTCAGTAAGCATGTTTTAGGGACTTTTCATGGGCTATCTCCTTGCCCCATTAATTACAAGTGTCCTAGAAAGGGGTTTGGTGTTTGTTACACTGTGAGCATCTTCCCTTAGGGTGGAATGTGGCTTGTTCCAGAGAGCGGCTTCATGGCTACCGCCATGGTCAAGACTCCCCACCTCTTCGTCTCAGAACTGGATGCTCAAGTGGAGCCTAGGTTCTGAAAGGATCTGGCTGCCCACTAACATATGTGGGGAAAAAAAGTTAGGGGGAAGGTTGGTGAAATCCATGTTCTAGTTTGGGAGATTTGGTAAATTGTGACAGTGGCAGTTTCTTTAATGGGAAGCACAGAAGAAACGTTTCCATGAAGAAAGTGTGAACAAGAAGAAGTGGCCTTGAATTTCTGAGGTGTCTTTGAAAGTATCTAGCAGAAGACACTGTTGTTGATGTTGAGACCCTTTGAGTTTGACTCCAACTCTTAGAGACCCTCTAAGAGAGAGTACAACTGCCCCCATAGGGTTTCAAAGGCTACAAATCTTCAGAAAAGTAGATGGTCGCATCTTTTCCCCATGGAGCAGCTGGCTGGGCTCGAACTGCCAAGTTTCCATTGACACAACTGCCACCACTAGAGCTCCTTCAGAAGGCATTCAATACACATAAATATTTATTGGTTTATTGGATGCAGGGATGGATGCCAAGTCAAAAACCCAAACTCTCTGCCATTGAGTCCATGCTGACTCACATGACCCTATAGAACAGGGTAGAACTGCCCCTGTGGGCTTCTGAGACAGTAACTTTTTAAGGGAATAGAAAGCCCCATCATTTCCCCAAGGAGCAGCTGGTGGTTTTGAACTGCTGATGTTGCAGTTAGCAGCCCAAGGAGTAAGAACGATGTCACTAGTGAGGGCTCCTGCTATAGATGGGTAAATGGACACCAATAAGAGAGGAGTAACCAATTAATGGCCTAGAAACCCAACATTCACCATTCTGAATTTGTTTTCAGGAGAACAAGGAGCCATCCTGCAAGAGTTGCTGAGGAAGATCTACTTAATGTGACAGCATTGAAGATCAATTCACTGGCTTCAGGAATGGACATCTGAATGGAAGACCTTATTAACTCAGCTTGGTCTTCTCATGCTGGGTCTTACGAAAATATAATTACAGTCTCCCAAAGGAATTTTAGAGACAATTTTCTATCCCACTGGTTTTATTATATCTGAAATGAACACAAATGATTATAATAATACTAGAATTAAACATGGCATGTTTATGGTCATTCACAAATACAATTAACTCATGTTTAATACACATTCGCCTAGTTACAAAGACTCAGGAGATTTTATATATTTTTTTCATTTTTTTATTGAAAGAAAAGCATTGTGATTACAGTCAATCAGCAATGTTAATGAATAATACATTTGTCCCTGTGCAACTGCAATTTAGTGAATGGAATGGTACAGAAGTAAGACCTAGATCTTAAATACTCCTGAACACAGCCTACCAATGGCTGTAACTGCCTTTAACTTAGAACAGAGTGGCATTTTGATCATTGCGTGGATGGTTATAACATGGGTGGTGGTGGTATATAGACGTTACTGAGATTTCGGTTTTATTTAAACAGATAACCTAACAGTCTTTGGGTAAGGATAAGATGAGGCTGTTTACTCCAGTATATACTTACAATCTTGGAAAGCCAAAGGGACAGTTTTACTCTGTCCTCCAGGGTCACATGATGAGTCAGAATAGACTTGAACACAGTGCATTTTGGGAGTCATTAAATGACTTAGAAGGGATGATATTATCTTCATGGATGTGCTGACGCTTTAGGGTGGTTCCATTGTGATAGATTTCTGAGTATCACAGTATTGGTATCTCCTAATATTGAAAGCTTACATCACACCTTTCCCCTTTCACAGGTGTTTTCACACTTCTCATTTGATCTGATCCTAATCATCAGATCTTGGAAGGTAAGTGGTATGTGCATTTCAGTGATAATAAGCTGACTGGTCCCAGGCAAAATGGCTCATGGATCTTTAACCTGCCAAAGAGAAAGAGGACAAAGGCACCCAACACTCAAAGCTCATTGTCTGCATTCAGATTGCCTGAGGGAGAAAGGCAATGGAAACTCTTGGGAGAAGTTACTGGGCTTTCAGAAACACCTGGTCTGCTGGGGTTCATGACTCAAGCGGCCTTTCCATTTTTCCATGTCACGTCAGTGATCTAAGGGACTAGTCCCCTGATCACAGATGAGCCACGTGGGGAGATTTTTACCTAACAGATGACTTCCTATTTCTCCACACAGACCATCCAATTATAAGCCAACTATGGATAATTCATTTGAAATAACTTCAAAGATTTTCTTCTTTTCCTCATTAGCCTTATTTTAAGGTTGTCTTTGAAATACTCAGAACCTTGCTTCGTCTTGAATATTTGCCAGTGCTTATCACCAAGAAGGTAATTATAAAAGCAAGTCTACCTCAAGCTGAGAAATCATGAGCTCTGGGGGATAAGATTTTTGTCCCCTCCTGTAAATTAGGGTTTTCCAAGATAGTTAAAGAAAGAAAGAAATGGAGGAAGGAAAAAGAGGAAAACTGAATCTATACTTGTCTTAAATAGGCAAACTATTAAATTATAGTTTGTGGCAATCAGAGATGACAACAATTTAGGTCAAGGTCACTGTGGTCAATACGCAGATCATTCTAAGTGAATGAAATCACTCAATTTAATGCTTTAAGATACAAAAGAATTGCGTTTTTACAAATCCCTTTCAAAATGTGGCATTTTTCTTAAAGAACCAAGGGATTCTATCTCCCTCCTCCCAATTTGGGTTACATTTCTCTATCCTGTTGCATCCAAAATGAAAACACTTCAATTTGGTTATGCTTATGCCCAACATGCCCTCTGCAGACAGTAAGAAGCTGGAGAAGGACAACACATGTGTCAGAAGAAACATGCCTAAAAGAGTGCCTGTAGGACATTTCATCCTCTGTGAATAACTCTCCAGACATGTCTGCGTGGCTGTCAGAGGATTAACAGGGCAGATACTCTGCTGGTGCAGGGTATCCTGGTCTCTCAAGTTTGGGATCCCAGGATAAGGAGGTGATGATGTGGCTCGAACACTCTCTCCTATGGATCTCATTTGGACACTCTATTGATCACACACCCTGAGTCATGAACCCCAGCAGACCAGGTGTTTCTGAAAGCCCAGTAACTTCTCCCAAGAGTTTCCATTGCCTTGATCCCTCAGGCAGTCTGAATGCAGACTGAATGAGCTTTGAGTGTTGAGTGCCTTCGCCCTCTTTCTCTTTGGCAGTATATTGAAGCAAACATCAGAGCCTAGGGATGGGACACCTCCCTCTATATGCCCTGTCAATTGTCAAGGCTACATTTTGTGCCACTTTGGGGAGAGGTTTGGCTGTCTTTACATAATAGCGGTCCGTGTTCTGTTCAAAAATACTTCCCTTGGAAAAACATAATTCATTCTAGCTGCTTAATAGCATCTCAATTAGGTACAGCTGGATCCAAGTCATGTATTTCTTCCTGTCAAAAATTTATACACATTTGCAGAAAATCAAGCAAAACAAATGCTCCTTCAATTCATTCAAAGGGTGGTGATAAAATTACATACATTCCCCCAAAGGGTATTATAATGTTCATGGTAGCATTAGCAAACAGGGCTTGGTAGCTCAATGGAAGAATTCTCACCTTCCATAGGAAAAACCTAGGCTTGCCTGTCAGCCAATGCACCTCCGCACAGCCACCACCTCTCTGTTAATGGAAGATGGGGTGTTTCTATGGTGCTGAACAGGTTGCAGTGGAACCTCTAGCCCAGTGTTTTCCAAAGCGTGTGATACTACCTCCTCTGGGGTGCTGGAACAATCCAGAGGGAAGATGCCTAAACTGTATCCTGGATTATGGGCTATAGTACAAAAGTTGGCAATTGCCAGCGGTGAGAATTGAGGAATTTTCTTTCTGAAAATGAGGCGGTAGGCCGAATACATTTGGGAACCTATGCTGTAGACTAACTCACTCACGGGAGAAAGGGCTGTTGATCTCCTTATAAAAATCTGCCACTGCTGACACTCTGATCTCAATGGATTGCCAACAAATCACAGAGATGGCCAAGGCTGGGCAGCGTTTTGCCCCATTGAGTCATGAGCCAACTGGGCAGTAGCCAACAGAACAACAGCAGGGATAACAAACAGGATTCCTGAAGAACTGACAACACCTCACCACTGCTTCACTACTTCTTGTGAATTGACTCATTCATAGGCCCATTCATTTCATTTGGACCATGCCATTTTCTGATAGGATCGTCCTTTGTTAGTCTAAACCTTGTACCAGGTAGACATTCTCATGAAGACATGGGGAAACCACCAGTAAATGAAAAACCAGGATAACAAGCGGCTTCTTGGGCCAACCTTTGAATAGGATTGGGGGGTATCCTGTCTTCCTGTCCAGTTCATCCCTTTCTTCACTATAAAACCAACACCCTTCATGCAGCATCAGCAAGAGATGGACATGATGTAGGAACAGCATGCACGTTTTCTCTCCCTCTCAGCTGCATTGAGTTGAAGCAGATTAATTTGAAGTTACATGAAGATAAGTGGAGCATCATCCTAATTAGAAGATGGCGGTGCTGTATCCTTGGGCTGTGTCTCAAACAGTCCTTTCCATCTCTTTAAAAGAAAACAGAGCATTTTTCCTAATGGTTCCTCAACTGAATTTTTATCTGAGCTTCTTTGGATATGCCAAGCCTGGCATGGCTGTGCTGCGAACCTGTTTGTCATCATGTCGAGAAAGAAGTCATAATATTTTGACAACTTCCCCACATTGGGGCTTGTCCAATGGGGATAGGCACTTACGATGTCAATCAGCATGGTCTTTTGCTACTCAAATGCGTAGAAACAATGGTCAGGAAACCATTTGTATTTCCATTGACCACTATCTCAGACTTTGCCCTGAGAAAGGGCCCTAAGTTTCAGTCTGGGTGCCGTGCATCTATTGCACACGTGATGAATGAGCTAGGCTGTTGAGCACAAGTTAACCTGCTACTACGGAGCATGAGCCAGGGGGAGGGTGCTCTTGTAGCTACTCGAACCAGGCAAAGTCCAGGGGACCATGTTTCTTCATCAGCTATGGAAGGTTCCACCAAAGTCCCAGGTGCAACCTGCTGTTCATTTATTTGTGCCACAGTGGACCTCTGTTGTTTGGACAGGTTACCATGGTGGTCTGCTATTACAAAGCATGAGCCAGGGGTAAGGCGCTCTTGTAGCTGCTTGAACAAATCAGGTTGTTGTTCTTTTTTATCTTTCCAGTGGTACCTGAAGGCTGCAAAATGAATGTTTTTTCCAGCAAGCAAGAAAGCATTTATCTGTATAGTAGGTACACAATTAAGTTTCTTTAGTATTACACCCATGTTTTCCAAATCTGGATGAATGATAAAATCAGAAGTACCGAGTCAATGAAATGAGTTGGTTCAACAGGCATATCACTACTGACTAACAACAATGACCAAATTCCTGGAGTCCCTGGGTGGTGAAAAAATTCATGCCCTGAGCTGCAAATGAAAAGGTTGGAGGTTGCAGTCCACCGGAAGTTGTCTCTGAAGAAAGGCATGCAGTTCCACATCTGAAAAATGAGTCACTGAACATCCTGTGGAGCACAGTTTGACCTGGACAGACAAGAGGTCGCCATGAGTAAAAGTCAACTCACAGTCACTGGGTTGAAATGGAGCTTAGTTTTCCCAATAGGCCAGTGAGCTTCCTCTTGCTCCACGCTAGCCGGCCCTACCCTCTAGGAAGCAGGCAGCAGCTCTGCGCATGGAGTTCAGCGCCATTGAACATTGCGCTCAACCCTCTCTGCAGGCAGCTGCAGCCGGCTATTTCCACGCTCCTCGCTGGCAGGGAGGTATTTGCTCTCTTCTTGATTTCTCCCTCTGTGATTTGAAGATGGCAGACAATCAAAACTGGAAGTTCTGTTGAGTTTTGTAAACTTCTAAAGCATCTGATGTGCTTTCAGAGATCACAGAAGAGGAGAAGAGATCAGATCAGATGAAATGAAGTTTGGGGAGAGATGGAAATCAAAAGGACAAATGGGAAAAGTCTCACTTAGGCCTACAGAGTGCAGACCATGAAGGCATTGGGGGAGGCGAAGGGCTCTCCTAACCAAATAGTAGAAACACACGATTCTTTTCATTTTCGGTTATTCATCATAAATTCACCTTTTATTCATCGAAGGGGGCCACAAGCCATGCTGAAGAACATATCAACTCTATTACTTTTTTTCCCCTTGTATACCGTTTGGTTTGCTTGTCTAGTCACACAATTATTTCCCCCCACGCAAACCGAAAAGGCGGATTCTCAGAAACAGGGTTAGACTCCCCCTCTAATGCTCCATCTGTATTAATGAGATTTCTATTGGTACATGCAAAAAGACTCCGACTGGAAAGATGTTTTCTCTATTGTGCTGTCCTCCCTCCCTCCCCAGCGCATCCCATTGGTGCCTCCATGTCTTTTGGAAATGGAAATTCACAACACGGTTCAATGCAGAATCAAACTTCAAGGTGTCTTATAGATGCCCCCAAACTTCTTGGGGAGACAAATCAGATTATCCACCTGCTTTTCTTCAGAGAAGAAATGCAGGTATGGGGCAGGTAAGTTAATGGCACACTGGCAGTAGCAGGCATGAGATTGAAGGTTCTGGTCTTTTGACAAAAGCTGGCTCCACCATATCCCCTCTATATGGCCAAACAGATGCACTTTGAAATTGATGTGGCAGGTTCCACAAGGAAGAATAATTTTATTGGTACAAACTGTTTTTTACATTAAATATTTCTTCCTTTCTTTTGACAGGTACTCACTAATAGCAAATGCCGGCATGAGGGCAAGCATTGTAGGCACTGAATTTATTGCTCCATCACTGAATCGTAAAGTGCCCAATTCTCCCAAGCAAATGTGTATTAAAATCAGGATCACCCAATATTACAAGTACAACATCAAAGATAATTAGATTGAACTCATAAAACCTAACTTCACATCCAACAAAGCATTTGTCTGCAGACACAGAGGGCAGTGAAAGGCCCGGTGCAGCACACTCACGTCCGGGTTCAGAGAGGCTTCCCTTCCAGATCGTTTTAGGAGAAATCCCAGCCTCACTTACACTATGCATCACCAAGACGTTGAGCCCTGGATGCAATGAGTGGGGAGGTCTCTAACTCTATATCCATGAATTAAAATTCATGAGGGAGCATCCCACCCAATCCTTCCCTTTACTCAGAGACTCAAACATGGCAACTCTTCCAAGCTCAGGTTTATATAGTTTTGTTTTTTTTTCTTTTTTGCTAAAGCAATGACATTTGGTGAGTCCTATTTCATCAACAGTCAAGTCATGGGGGCGCTGACAAGGAAAGCATGCCGTATCCCTTCCAGACACAGCCCGTGGGGGAGAGAGAGAGTGTAGATGGCGTGCCTGACACAGACTGGAGGCTGGAGTCCACGATAGAATCTCCATCACTCAAGATCCCTCAGGTTCTTTTTGTGAGTTAAGCACTTGAAAGAAATGCTTTTAATATACACTGAAAATACCCCTGAATTACAAGGAAATATAGAGTCTGTTTAGAGAAACTAGTGGCAGGCAGCCACTACATTCATTTTGTAGGGGTGTCATTACAAAATACCACAGAGTGTGTGCCTTGAAACAACAGAAATGGAGGAGCTCGCAATTCTGGGATCTGTCCGTCCAAGATCTGGGTGTCCACCATGTTGGTTCTTTCTGAGGCTTTGAAGGAATCCATTACATGGCTCTCCCTGAGCAACTGGCAGCTTGAGGCAATCCTTGTAGCTATAGCAGCACAGGGCCTCCCTCTTCTGCCTGGCGTGCTCTGTCTCTTCTCTGCTCGAAGGACACCACGCACATAATGTTAGGACAGACCCACATTAGTCTGGGCTAACGCTAATTAACTTGTAGTATCTTCAATGACCCTATTTTCAAATCAGGTCACATTCATGGGTTTCATGGGTTTGGAATGTAACATTGCTTTGGAAGGAGGCACATAATTCAATCCATAAGACTCACATTGGCCCTAAACGCTCCCTCTGGTTGATTTCATGGAAGTTGTGCTTCCTAAATTCCACGTTGTTTCCATAATCTGGCTTCTTCTAAATGGCCATCTCTACTTGTACTCTCAGTGCAACCTAGCTCTGGACCCACTAGTTCTATGTCAAGAATCGAATTCCACAGTATTTCATAATTGGATTATAGGAACAGCTGAAGCTCTGACCATCTAAAACACCAGCAAGATAGTGAGTTGTGCTTCACCATGACATCACGCTTCTATACACTTCGCCGCTCTACACTTATATTCACTTAGGTCAAATTATCACACACAGGCCTCTGTGTACTGGCCTTTAATTGTATGTTCTCTCTCTCTTTTTAAATAAATCATTTTATTGGGGGCTCTTACAGCTCTTATAACCATACATCAATTGTATCAAGCGCATTTGTACATATGTTGCCATCATCATTTCCAAAATATTTTTTTTACTTGAGCTCTTAGTATCAGTTCTTCTTTCCCCCACCTCCCTTCCCCACCTTACCACCCTCATGAACCCTTGATAATGTATACATTATTTTTATTTTCATATTCTGCACCATCCACTGTCTCCCTTCACCCACGTTTCTGTTGTATCGGCAAACGAATCAATTGTACATTGTCACCATGAACCTGCTAACCGCAAAGAGCATCACCAAACTCACCCAATTATTTTCAACAGAGCCCCAACCAGCAGCCTTTGAACCACTTAGAGCCTGCCCGAGGAGCTTTGGCGGCACAGTAGTCAAAGCACTCTGCTGCAAGCAGAAGAGTCGGCGATTCAAACTCACCAGCAGCTCCAAAGGTGAAAGAAGTGGCAGTCTGCTTCCATGCAGCTTACAGACCTGGGAACCCAATGGGGTGGCTCCGTTCAGTCCTCTAGGGTCGGTATGAGTTGGGATTGACTTGATGGCCATGAGTTTGGTGTTTAGGTAGAGCCTGACTGCTTGACATATCCTGCACCACCGTAGCGAATATCTACTAGCCCCAGATAGCATCAACTCATTGTTACAAATTCGGCTGCTAACTACAATGGTTTGAAACCATTAGCTGCTCCTCCAGAGGAAGATAAGGCTTTCTACACCCATAAATAGTTACAGGCCCAGAAACCCACAGGGCAGTTCTACCTTATCCTATAGGACCACTGTGGATCAGGATCAACTAGAAGGCATAGAGTCAAGGTATCTTCAGAGTTGAACCCTGAAATACCCAAGTTGTGGCAGGAAGACATAGCATATGGCTGCTGTTGTCGTGAGGTGCCGTTGAGTCTGTTCAGACTCAGAGCGACCCCGCCGACAGCAGAATGAACCCTCCCACCCCCAATCTGACGCCATCCTCATGCTGGTTCTTATGTTTCAGTTGCAACAATGGGCTCCAAAGACACAGCATGAGGATCCCCTAAGCACTTCTCACTGGGGTTTTTCGTGCCCTTTTCCTTGCGGTGGCTTCTTGTGCCACTTGCTTCTTGAAAATCTGCTTCTGTGGCGGATCACTCCCCTGCATGCAGCTCCCCATGACCGAGCTCCCTAAACAGCTTGCTGAGCCACGCAGTCCCAGCTTGTATCTTGATCAGCCCCTTACTCCCTCCAACGCACCACAGCCAGAAGTGGACACAGCCGCCCTCTCAATGACAGAAGAGGGACGAAGAAAAGCAGGTGGATTGCATATTGGTTTGGATGCCCTGTAGACAAACAAGGGTGCTGACTAGAGGGCAATCATGAAGATAAAGGTACAACTCCGGGACCTAGGCTGACGCTAGAAGTAGAATCCATTATATGCGTCCCCACCCCTAGCCAGTCCTGGGGCTTTGGGGCTCAGCTCAAGGGGAGTCACTCTGGGAGATGGGGGTACAGTGAATGGTGTGACCCTTTGCCTGGGCATGCCTATGCAGTAGGGTATGCTGGGCCCTCTAGGGTTTCCCATGTGGGCTCCAATAAATTTCTTCCCTTTCGCTTAAAAAAAAAAAAAGAATCCATTGTATAAACTTTGTTTTCTGCCGCCGGTCACCACCATGTATTAAAGGAAGAAAAACATTGCAAAGAAACACCTTGGAATCATGAAGGGCTGCAGAATGCAGAGTCGAGCACCGGCAGGCAAATCAGTGCTGATGAAGGGCCCCTGAGCTGATTGCAAGCCGTGGGCTTGCCAAGTGGTCCTTCTAGATGACTCCGCCAAGAGCCGGCCTACACATGCCCTCAGCAGGAATTCAGTGACCAGCAGCAGTGGGGCAGCAGCCTGGCACAAAACAGGGAACTCATGAGAGAGAAGTCTCTGGCGGAGGTCTCTGAATGGCTTCTTCCATCTTTCCTTCAGTTCATCTCATTCTTCAAGCTCATCATGTGACTGTTACGGGCGGGCAACAGCGCTCTGAGCCTTGGCACAACTTGTGTACAGTAATAGATAGCAACACCTCTCCCTGCCATTGGGTCGGTTCCAACTCACAGTGACCCCATAGGACAAGGTAGAACTGCCCCTGTGTGTTTCTGAGATGATAACTCTTTACGGGAGTAGAAAGCCTCCTCTTACTCTTTTGAAACAGCTTGTGGGTTTGAACTGCTGACCTTGCAATTAGCAGCCCAATGAGTAACCCATTATGCCACCAGGGATCCTAGGGTAGCAACACAGTAGAGAAAAATCTAGTGCTTTCCCCTTAAGAATTGTTAGCTGTGATCATAACACCTTGATTTTCTAATAGGTGAATACTTAAATGAAAGATGTCACTCAGTGAACGTAGATACCAGGCTGCACTGGGAAAACTCCGTTTTCAAAAAGTGCTTTGTCTGTTTCGGTTTGTTGCAAAGATGGAAATGGGGCAAATATTTGACCGTTCTCCCGGAGGGCATAAACGGGTCTTTAACTGGATAGACTTGCTAATGCCGAGTTCCTAATCCTATTTCAAATACAAGAATCTCAACCAGAGCTGAGTCCATACATTCCCTCAAGGTGCAGTATTTAAGTTCCTGTATCACAATGAAAGCAAAGCATGTTATCCATTTTTTTCTTTTCCTTTAGCTTTTTATTGTGAAGAAGATGAGGGGTCTAAATTTCAGTCCATCCATTTTGCCTTCAGCAACATAAACTACTTATCAATTTTCCCTGTCCCCTCCCTAGGTTCTCTCTTCTCTTTCTTGCAATCTTGCCCCTCCTTTTCCTTATCAACAAGCATCTGGTTCATATTTGATGGCTGCTGAGTTAGATGGTTTTACATTTCCTTCTAATTCTTCTCATGCTCCAGTTTTTCTCTTGCACGCTATGCAAAAAATCATTCATTCATCAAACATACAATTTCTATGATCTAAACGGCATGGGGAAGGAAGCGGGCAGGAACAGTGTACTCATGACCTCTCTCTATGGGAGAATGTTTCTCACCATTGGGGCTATTTCTTCAAATAACTGTGTTCACAAGTTACTGGCTTATTCAGAGGGTTCTAAGTGATGGTGATGATACAATATTTTGCAAATGAGAAGGCAATACACAAGTATTGATTCTTATAAAGTATTGGGGTTAGGGGGTGAAAAAACAAACAAAAACCACTCTGCAATTCCAAAGCCCTGATGGCATAATGGGTTATGCATTGAGCCACTGATGAGGTTCAGTAGTTTGAAACCACCAGCCATTCCAAGGGAGAAAGACAAGGCGTTTTACTCCGATAAAGAGTTACAGTCTCAGAAACTCATAGGGACAGTTATACTCACCCTATACGGTCATTATGAGTGGGCATAAACTCAATGGCAGCAAATTGGCTTCGGTTTTATAGGGTCACTATGACACCACGTACTACAGAATTCACTAATGGTGATGGAGGGTTTGGTGCAGTGATCCAGAATATGAATCCAGAAATGAAATACTGGCCCTATCACTTAACTGCCACTCTCTCGGTCCAGATCTTTAAGCTCTCTTTGGCTAAGTTACTCCTCTCTGGCATGGAGGATATAATCTGATCTGCACCATAGTCACCACCCATCTGTCAGTTGGTCCAGCCATGGTAGCTTGCTATTGTGCTGAAAGCTATATTTCAAATATCAATTGGGTCAACAATCCATGATAAAGGGGTTTCAGCAAAACTTATGCTCTAAGACAGACTAGGAAGAAAGGCCTGGAGATTTGCTTCCCCAAAACGAGCCTCTGCATCTAAGACCCATAATAAAACCATACCCAAGGTGAATGGGGTGTGTGGCATGGAGTAGAAATCCAATGCCCATCTGTAGACAATTGGACATCTCCTCACAGAGAAATCATAGGGATGAGATGAGCCAGTCAGGGTGCAGTGTAGCATCGATGAAACACACAACTTTCCTCTAGCTCTTTGGTGCTTCCTTCACCCCACTATCATGACCTCAATTCTACCTTATAAATCAGATTAGACCAGAGCATGCACACTGCTACAGAGAATCCAGGATAGATAAACCCCTAAAGGCCAACAAGGAGAGTAGAGCTACCAGGAGGATTAGGGGAGGGTGGGGGGAAAAAGGAGGAATCGATGACAAGGAATAGAGCCCCCTACCAGGGTGACGAATAATGGAAAAGTGGATGAGGGGTGATGGAAGATGATGTAAGATATAGAAAAAATAATCTAGAACTTATCAAGGGTTCGTGAAGGAGGGTGGGCAGGGGAGGGAGAGGGAAGAAATGGGGAGCTGATATCAGGGGCTCAAGTGGGAAGAGAATGCTTTGAAAATGATGATGACGGCATAGGTGCAAATGTGCTTGACACACTGGATGAATGTATGGATTGTGATAAGAGATGTAAGGGCCCCCAATAAAAGTAATTTTAAAAAATGGAACTTCTGGATTCAGAAGAGAATACTATCACTTATTGTCCTGGAAGATGAGCCCCTGGGTTGGTAAACACTTGAAAAATGCAATGGCCACAGCAAAGATCCCAAGTATTCTAACCATTCTAAGGAGGGTGCAGGACTGGGCGACATTGCATTCTCTTGTGTCTGGCTTGTCTTGAATGGGAGCTATCAGCACCCAGATTTTCTCTTTGCAATGCTTTCTTCATGACTCACCTCAGGGAGGAACACAAAGCCTGCCCCTTGACACTCATGAACACAGTTGTTTTTCTCAGTGCTGTGCCACTCACCTGCCCTCTCTATGCCGCCCCCCCCCCTTGGAATCCAATAGGAAGATGAATGTCCTTCAGAATTGGGGTAGCATCTCAGACGGGCTCCGGGAACAAACAGAACAGGCCCGCTCTGTCAACAGCCAGCAGCGAGACCGACTCGGCTGTGATTTCCAACAGTGGGAACGTTAGCTGATGGACAGTCCTAGGCTTAGCTTAGTCTGTCTCTCAGAGGAGCTGTAGACTTTATCTGTGGGGCTCTTAGAAGGAGTACAACACCGAGGTTTCTTCCATGAAAATCACAAACAGGGTCCAAATCGTGCAGTGCTGAGTTGACCAAAGGGGGACCTGGTGAATGTCAATTTCTCATCCTGACACACAGGGCAGAGATGCAGCCTCAGAACTGCCCAAATCCATTGCGTTTGAAGGATCGTGGAAAGCCTAGCAAGTGTTTCTTTGAACTCTAAAGCATAAATAGGAAGCACTTTGCAAGCAGGTGATGTGATAGTTGTATAGCATCTGTTGTAGTTTTACCCAGTTTGCAGGATGCCAACATTAGAGAAAACATCCACAATTATTTAAGAATCCCACAATAAAAGTATCTTCAGCACGGCCAATTTTTTTTAATTTTCCTCTGGTGATTTTAAACATAACGAGTAATCCTTATTTATGATAAATCCCTTCTTTGAATTCAGATCAAGAAGGACTCTGCGGTGGATCCTGTGTGTGGATTCCCCTTTGAGAGAGAAGGAGGAAAGAGGAAGGTAAGGGCACAGGAAAGAGAGAAGAAAAGGGAGAGGGGGAGAAGACAGAGTTAGAGAAAAGAAATGAGAATGAGGCAGTGAAAGACTAATAAACAGGAGCCTGGGTGGTGTAGTGATTAGGTGCCCAGGTGCTAACTGAAAGGTTGGTGGTTCGAACCCACCAACTTCTCTTTGGGAGGAACATGAGGTGGTTTACTTCCGTAATGAATCAAGGATTAGAAACCCTACAGAACAGTTCTATTCTGCACTGTAGGATCAGTACAAGTCAGAACTGACAAGAATGCAGTGAGTTTGGTTTTGATTTGTCACTGATAAAGCAGTGGCTTCATGGCACAAAGACCTGGCCATCTGGTTTCGGGAAGATGACAACTATGGAAACCCTATGGGGGAGCTCTGCTCTGTCACATGGGGTCCTTATGAATCAGAAGTGACTCAGCAGCCCCCAACAAAGCAACATACAGATTAAGCTAGGTCTCCCAAAAAGGAGGGGGGTGTCTAGTTTTCCATGTTTGCTGATTTTCATGGTCTTCATCTTCTGGTGAGAGCCAGTGTATAGCTACCAATAATTTAGCGAGCAGATTGCAAAATGTGTGAATATTTAATGATTGGCTTTCACAGGCTGGTAGTAGCTGGTGCCACCCTCAAACCAATCCCACTGCTGCCCAGTGGATTCAATTCATAAAACAGTGGGACTATCCCACAGGGTAACAGAGTCTCTAAATCTTATAGACACACACTGCCTCATCTTTATCTCATAGAATGGCTGGTGGGGTTGAATCCCCAAACCTTCCAGTTAGCAGACCAATGCTTAATCCACTGTGCTAGGGATCCTCAAAGATGCTGTATAAAGATGCTGTATAAAAAGATGGGGGAGGGAAGGAGGGAGAAGACAGGAGTGGTTACACCAGCCAGTATTTGCTGAGGTCTTACTATGTGCTTGGCACTACATCGACTATTTCCATTTATTCTTCCTCTACTTTGGCTCTCAAAGTCTGTTATCTGCAAGTCCATTTGAAAAGGAGGACATCCCGGTTCATACAAATGGACCATGTTTGAAGGCACGCGGTCACTTTGTGGTGGAAGGAAACCCAACTCCAGTCCTTCCCTCTCCAGGGAGACTCTCCGCCTCGGGTGATCAGACCACATGGAATCCCAGGGCCTTGCTGGAAGCTCACATCCCGCAGCCCCCCAAACCCAACATGGTCAGTGGTGGCTTGGTGCTGCTACTCGCACCTGGCTTCTGGCTTCCATTTACAAGGCTTGCCTAGGAAGTGTGGGCTCCTTCACAGAGGCTAGTCAGGCAGCGGGGATGCAATGCGACAAATGACAGAGACATCCTGGAATGGGTGGGCAGCGCAGGACACCATGATTGTAATGAAGCTATAACTGTTTCACTGGGCCTGCAAGTCCTCCTCTTAGCAGTCCTAACCTTTTGCCTGAACTACAGGATGGGAAAACTCTGCTCACACGCAGAGGTGACGGAAGTCTAGCTTTCCATGCGAGGCTGAGCCACTGGGTTCCTTTACCATGTGCAGCTCAGGGATGGTAACCCCCAAGCCGAACCCACAGCCATCAAGCAGATTCCAGCCCAGGAAGACCCTCCAGCACAGAAAGGGCTCCCTAGGGTTTCGAAGGCTATAAATCTTTATGGAAGCAGACTGCTTCATCTCTCTGCTTTAGAGCTGCTGGTTTGAACCACTGATCTTCCGGTTAAGAGACCACAGCTTAACCCACTGTGCCACTAAGGCTCATTTTAGGGATGGGGGGGGGTCCTTGAAAACTTTTTAAAAAACATACACTTTGAATTTTTAAAAGAATGTTAGATTAGAGAAAATTAGCCAGGATAGCACCCAACGTTCCTGTATAGCATTCACCCAGCTTCCTTTAGGGCAGTCTTCAACCTGAAGACACGGTCATTGGTACGTGGCTATGGGTAACACTCCAGACTTTATTGGCATTTTAGCAATTTGTGGTGCTTGTTCCTCCAATAAGAAGACAACGTGCGTGAGGGTTCAGAGCTCACAGGCTGTGTGCACTTCATCAACCCCACTATGGCCGGGCACCAAACCTAGGAGACAGGGAGCTAGGTGATGCCTCACTGACAACCAGAGGAAGCTGGAGCTCCTACGAGTTTCGTCTAATAGGTAACAGACTTGGGCTTCCTAATTCCAAATACCTGTTTTTTCCATCCCACTAAAGCTCAAAAAAACAATTACTTGTCAGTTTTTCCCCATTGCTGGCAGCCCCGTGTGTATCCAAAGTTAACTGTGCTCCCATAAGATTTTCAGTGGCGATCAGTCAGAAGTGAATCGCCAGGCTTTTTTCCGGAGGCACTCTGGGTGGACTTGAACCACCAAGCTTTCAGGTTAGCAGCCAAATGTGTTAACCGTTTTCACCGCCCAGGAACCCCACACAAATCGTCTCTGGAAAAAAAAATGGATGTCCACTTTACCGGATGGATCAACTCCAAGTGATCTGCAACAAAGTAATCTGCAACAAATGATAATGTCTAAGAAGTTCTTCTGTTAGAACTCTTCACAAATATGTCCAGAAAATAACCCCTCATGTGTCCCTGGGTCACTTTTTGGTTGTAAATCTACATTGATAGAACTGGCTCCGGATCATAAAAAGGTCATATTCCTTTGCTAAAACTCCCTCCAGCAATTCATCCATGTATGTGTGCTGCAGTTCACGATCATGTGATTATTCTTAATTGCGCCATGGTATCCTCCAATATGGTGTAGTTCTTCCAGAAAGCTCACTGGTTCTAAAGAGCACCTGCCTTTTAGCAGAACGAGCTGCAAGGGAAGTATATAGCATAGAAGACAGGGATTTGTCATGCCAATGTGCCCGGAGTAGCTCCTTTCACATGTATTTCATCACCTCAAATTTCCCTGAGCTCACTGGCTTCCCCCAAAGCAAAGCCTATATACAGACTCCTCAATGAAAATATAGAAAAAGAAGCAGCTCATCCGATATTTTGAAGCATGACTCATTTAGAATGTTTAATATTCCCATAGAAACTCAGGCAGCTAAGGACAAGGCTTTTAGCTAAATCAATCATAAATATATTTATATATTTAAAATCCTAGGATGAAACAACAGAAATTAAACTTCCCTGGACAAGGAGCAAATCTGCTCATGGCCTGAGCATGCCTATGTTATATTTATTTTCTCTGTATTTACAAAGCATAACGTGTGTACCAATTAAGCATTTCTGGTAGCACCACAGAATGAAATTAGAATGGCAATCTATTGGTGGTGCATGTTAATATAGCAGCTTGAGCAGCTATGGAAGATTCCAACCAAAGTTAGAGGTCCACTGGGGCACAAATAAATCAGACCCCACATGCATCATCACAATGCTTGTTCTATATCAGAAAACAGACTTCTGCTGAATTTTCATGGGCTGTGTCTCCCGAGCTGCAAAACTTATTTTTTTGCAAAATTCTTGATCTCAAAACAAAGTTGATCTCAATCAGTCTGCCTGCCTTAAGCATTGTCCTCTTCTAAGGAATTCTATGTTATTTTAAAGTAATCAGAGCCGCACTATCTAATTGTGCTTTGGGGACACAGTTCTCGTTGTAGTCCAAATCAAAAGGAGGCATGATTATAGCCTGCTGAGCGCGAAGGCTGGCCATGTCATTTTGAGCTTCAGGGCTATGGTCATGTCACATTCATCCTGTGTGACCTGCGAGTTGGGGTGAGATTGAAGCCATTTTTTTGAGGTGGAAATTCGCCAAACTACAGCAGCGTGTTTAAGCACTAGTAATTGTAGTCTCATCAGTGGTCATTTCCAAGTGATTTAATGGTGCAGAAAGCACCACGTTTATGAGTGGACATAAAAAGTTATGACAATTGCATAGCACAGGATGAATGTTAATGTCAAAAATAGACTTGACGTAAAGTGACCTTCCATTTGCGAGCTATTCCGTTGGTCTGGGGGTTCCTTTTGGTGCAGGGTCCACCTCGTGCTGTGTCTTTATCTCAGCCCAAAGGAATGAATCGTGAAGGATGAGGGAAACCTTCAAGTTTCTGCTTTCCTGCGGGAATGATAAAGTCTGGAGGCTTATTTACCTGGGGCACCTGGAACAGTGACTCGCACATAGTAGGTGTGCAATAAATATTGACTGGATGAAGGAAATCCCACTGTCTGGGCCTCATTCTTTCTAAAAGTGTGGGCCTCGGATGAGAAAGCTAAGAATGGCTAATAAGAGAGACAACCAGGGCCCCTTAGGCTCCACGTGGATGGGAACCTGAGGAACCTGGGCTTTGTCACGGTTCCTCACAGCACAGTTTCTGAATAGCTCCTCATTCTCGTTTTCTCATTGCTGGGTGTCAAGGAGAGCTCAAAAGGCACTCACTGCCCTGAATCTGTGGCTGATATTAAATGGAATTGACTCCATAAAATAGACTGCCACACACGCCCAAGTAGGGTGAGAGCCCCATTCATCTGTAGCTAACATTTCCATGATGAGTTATATAAAATGATTTTTTTAAACCGTTTAAAAACTTTCCACTCCTGGAGAAATTGTGATCTAACTGGGAAATAGAGGGCAGAGGGAAGCAATCTGGATTCATTCTGCAAAGATAAAGCCTTTCTGTGCTTAGTGCCATCCTCTCCGGTACAGCTGCCCTTGCTTGCGTTGGCTTCCGCAGCTTGGGTTGTTGCACTTGCCTGTGAAGGCACACAAGCCTGTTGCTGTTGTGTTGATCCCGACTTACACCAATCCTACCGGACAGAGGCGATCTGCCCCATCGAGTTCCCTAGGCCGTCATCTTCATGGGAGCAGACAGCCTTCTCGTTCTCCAGGGGAGTACGATGATTGGTGGGATCAAATCACCAACCTTTTTGTGCTGAGCAGCCCTGACCTTAACCCACTGCATCGCGAATGTTCCTTAATTAGGTGTCGGTAGAGATGCAAATCCTATCAGACCCGTTAGGACAGAGTAGAGGATAATCTATACCCCTCAGAGCCATGGCAGTTAAGTGTTGGGCTGCTTACTGGAAGGTTGGCGGTTGACACCACTAAGTGGGCCAGGGGAGAAAGAGGAGGCTGTTCCTGTAAAGACTGGCAGCTTCACAAACCCTGAAGAGCGATTCTATTCTGCCTAATAGGGCCATGATGACTCAGGATCCACTCCATGGCGTCACACATTTCAAAAGTCTCTTCACAGGAAAAAAGGGATCCCGATCAAAGAAATACCACTGCTCCTAAGGGAGGGTATCTGGAGTAAAGAGTGTGGAAGCAGAATTCCAGACAGAGAGCACAGCCTTGGCAGCTGATGTGATCATATGCAGAGTGACGATCTTTGGGTTAAAAAAAGGATGGCTGGCTGTAAAAATTACTGGCCCAAATTAATGCACTGGGCAGAATGAGAGGATCCTGATTGGGGGAAAATACTAGATATTTCATCAAGTTAGGAAAGAATTACTCACTGTAAGAATCTTCCCATTTCCTCCCATTTCAAATACTAGTACCTTCAAATGGGTTCAAATGTCAGGCCTATAGAGTGTGACGCGAGGTATCCCCTACTATGCTGATAAGGATTAACTCTGGTGTAATCAACATGAGCCACATCTTCAGTTCAAACATGGCACACAGGAGTTACTCAATAAACATAGATTTATGGTTTCCCTGTGACAGACTCAATTTCGGTGTCATCTGCATCTCTCTTCTCTCATGCATCAAAATAGATCAAATGCAATCTTTTCACAGGGCTGGAAGAATCAGATAAAATACAAGATCTGAACGTTTTGGGGACGAACAGAACACCTTGTTATCCATAGTTGCGCGAATTAGGTCAGCATTACATTTTATTGCATTAATCTATTATTTCCTGAAAATTAATTTTGGCTCCTTCTCCAAGTCCAGCCACTCTGATAATAGAATTTCAATGACTAAGGAATGACATTATTTTCCTTTTGGAGGGCTCTTCAATCGCTTTTAAAGCCATTTGAGATGCATTACTGTCTTAACTACCCACAACAACCCTGAGAGGCAGGAACAGTATAATGGTTACTCTCATTTGCTACTTGAAGATGCTGAGGATCAAAATGTCTGAGCCACTTACTCAAAGTTACCCAACTGGGAAGTAAGAGAGGGGCATTGTAGAAGAGGCTCTTCTGATTGCTAAATCCTGGGTTTATTTTAGCCCCTGGTTTATCTCCAAGGAATTACTCCCAGATCAGATGAGTGACCACAATCGTTTATGGCTAAAAGAGAACATCCCCGAACCATGATTTTCCAATACCATGGTCTACCTATGGATTTATGTGTGTGTGAACAGATGCGCCTGGTCTGAAACAGTCACAGAATTCATTTCTTTTAAGTCGAATAGTCAGGGCGCCCAACTGGTAGGGACAATTTCCTGCACCAAAGTGGGATTTTCTGAAGCACTCAACCACGGGAAACTCCGACTCCATCCCTGCTCAAGGTAGCAGAACTGGCAGGATGTACTGACTGTAGCACTACCCAGCGAGGAAAAAACCTGACAAAAGATCAGATCTAGCTTCTCACATTCATTGTACAGTACTGGGATTCATTTAATCTTCCAACCTAACACTGAACTTGACATCAAATCAATAAATGTTGACTGCATGGACTAGCAGCCCCTTCATCTCAAGACATGATCCTTATGCTTCCATGAGAAACAAGCAAATCCATTCGCCTGGATAATTTCATATTACCTAGGCACATGCTGGGAATATGACTTTATTTCCAGCCAAAGACTTTTTAACTCAATCAATATCTGGCACTAATCAAATTGACAAGGACCAAACCTGTAATTCTTGGTCTCAAATTTGCATCGACCACATTGCACAGTTTAGGAATTTTTATTTATAGAGGAGAGGTTCATTTTATTTCTGAAGTGCTTCTGTCCCAGGAATTGTTGTTGTTGTTTTTCAAGTTTAAATTCAGTGATTGTATTTGCCCAAAGCATGAATTTCTACTCTCCTCAACTCTAAACGGGGTGACCCTCATAAGCGAACACACAGTTCAAACAAATGCATAGAATATTGCATTGGTTAGAAGAAGTCATTTTCAATTAACACATTTTTGAGCAAGCTTGGTTTGGTTTGGGAAAATCCAAAATATCTCCAGTATGCAGGCATTCCATCTCCAACCCTGCCCCCAGCACACCCCACTCCCACACTAAACATACAGTCTGGATTCTACGGCAACTTGATCAGTGCTTGCTGCATGAAATTAATTCTATAAATACTACTTTTGGGAAGCAAAGCCAGTGGTGGTCCATGATGCCTAAACTCAAACCAAGCTGCCCAGAAAAGTTAAAAGTGGGGTTTTGGTGGAGAAAAGAACTCTATTCTCTGAAAACAGACTCTTAAAGACACTGCCATGTCTGGTTTGAGGAAATAAAAGAGAAATGGGACAAAGAAAATGAAGAGAATTTAGCTAAGAGATGAGGCCTATTTTTCTTTTTTTAAGGACTATTTTATTATGCTATTTTTCCCTTCTTATGCTGTTTTGATGCTACCTATGCAAATATGCAACAGGTGAATGCGTGTTTTATATGGAGGACATATACATTTGAGAAGGACCCAAGGGAGGAATGTTACGGATTGAATGGTGTCCCCCTCCAAATATGTCTTGTAAATCCTCACCTTCTATACCTGTGGTTATAATCCCATTGGGGAATGGGTTCTTTGTTATATTCACGAAGCAAGATGAGTAGAGTTTACATCATCCGGGTTGCACCATCAAAGCGCAGATGAGGGAAGCAGAGGTGGGAGAAGATAAGTGCCAAGCCACAGGACCAGCCCCAAAGTACCAGGGAACAAGGACGTTTTCCAGAGCCACCAGAGACAGAAAGCCTCCTGCTAGAGTGAGTACCCAGAATTGGGACTTCTGGCCTCTGAAGCAGCGAGGAAATAACTGTTCTGCTTCCTAGAGTCAACCACTTGTGGCATCTCTGGGATGGCAGAACTAGATAACGAAGACAACCGTGCATCGGGTGTGGTCCAGGCTCCTCCACACAGGATTTCCCCAGGAATCTGCACGGATTGCAATTGGCATATTTCTTCCAGAGCCAGGCCTTAGATAGGTTACAGAACTGGACTGTGGATGGAGGATGATGTAACCACTCAGAACCCAGAAAAATGTAAGCCCATGAAACATTGCCCAATCATGTCTTATAAAAGGGCATACAACAACACTCATGCCCTGCATGGGTTGTGCCTGAACTAGAATGCTCTTTTACATCAGACACGGGATTTACCTCTTTTTTCCCCCTTTGGCTCATTTCAAATTTTGTCAACAAAAGCCAAGAAACTTTGGGCAAGAGAGTACAAGGTACTCCACGCAATGTGCCCCTGACCTCAGGCGTGTCTTGGGTCTTTAAGGACAGGTACAGAATGCGACAAGTTTGTTCTGGGCATACTGCTTGTCAAATGCCCGCTCTTACTTGATATTAGTTTCTAGAGTCCTTTGACCTCTCGGCATTGACCCAGACTGGTGGTTCTCAACCTTGGAGCATTCTGCCCCCTCCCCAAGCACACTTGGCATTCTTCATAGACATTCTTGATGATCACAAGTGGGAGAAAGGTGGTCCCGGTGGCATCTAATGGGGAGAGGCCAGAGTGCTGTGAAACATCCCACAAGGTGCAGAGCCAGCGCCACAACCAAGAATGAGCTGGCCCCAGTATGTCAGCAGTGTGGAGGTTCAGAAACCTGCCTCAGACATCCATACTGCTCCCCTCCGGCTTCATTTCCATCACTGATTGAGGCCTGCGAATTAATTTAGTCACTTTAAACCAGAGAAGCATAGCCCAGAGGCTCCCTCCAACCTGGCATTTGGCTGCCTCTCTGGTGTCCCATGCCCCAAGGGATCAGGCTGACTCAGTGGCAAAGGGCAACTACTTGTGTTGCTTCATTGGCATGTGATGGAAACAATGGACAGCATAATATTTCACACGGCAGCCAGGATGCATGCGCCCCCACTTCTGAATGGCAGTGATGTGCCTCATCTTGTGACAGCCACATACCACACATGAGCATTTTCCAAAAGTCTCAGAAATGGACAGAAGCATTCCTGGGGAGCAGCGCCTTGCTGCCTCCCATAAGTGAGGTTAAACCATCCAGCCAAGAACTTTGGAAGCCCAAGTTCACTCATCCTATCTTGCTGGGCCTCTTTGATTACCTTCTTCCCATTCTGGGAACATTGATTCCCTGCATCAAGCATTCAAAGCACCTCTGCTTTTCCCCCTCTGGCTGCGGCTCACAGTATTATTCAGCACCACACGTTTTGATGGCTGTGTGGCATGCAAAATAAGGCATGGAGGCGGTGACGAACATTACAAAGAGAAGTACACCTAGATGTCAGTGGTGGTTTGTGTGTTGCTATGATGCTGACCAGATTACGGCAGAGCTTCCAGACTAAGACAGGCTTGGATGACAAAGACCAGCAATCTATTTCCAAAAACCATACGGCTCTCATGGGATGGAGCGGTGCAGGTCCAGGCAGCCCTTGGTTCTGTTTTGGAGCTGACTCAACAGCTGTTACCAATGCCATCACAAATAATAACTGCAAATGCCACTGTGTTTCATTTTGATATATACATAAATACCCTGTTTCCCTGAAAGTAAGAAATTCCCCCAAAGTAAGACCTACTTACAGTTTTGCCTCTCGCTGAAATATAAGGCATCGCCCTGAAAATAAGACCTCCCCAAAATAAGGACCCCTGAAGCTACTGCAACTCTGGACTCTGGACCGTAGCAGTGGGCACAGCCACACAGCTCACTGTTGGTTGCAGCGCAGCCAGAGCAGACAGGAAGTGCGAGGTCTGTTTTAATAAAACAATAAATGTGTACCGTGTCATATACATACGCACTTTTCAATGCATGAATCCTTCCTGTCCTCCAGGAAGCTGGAGTCAGGGGAGGAGCTGAGCTGGAGACGCAGGTGGAACTTGGTTCCACACGGGTGTCAGTGCCGTGCTTCAGTGGGACCCAGAGGCAGCAGCGGGACTAGCTTGGTCCGCAGACATCAGTAACCTCGGTGAGTCTCCACAGCATGTGACTTGAGGTTTATTTGAAGAAGACTAAGAGGGCAGGGTCATGAGCTCTGGTGGGGTAATGGTGACATGTTGGCCTGCTACCTTCAAGGCCAGCAGTTTGAACCCACTAGTCACTCCACAGAAGAAAGATGGGCATCTCTACTCCCACAAATGGTTATAATCTCTCAGAAACCCACAGGGGCAGTTCTACTCTGTCCTATAGGGTCGCTATGCGTCGGCATGGGCTCAATGGCAGTGAGTTTGTTAAGAGGGTAAAGTGGGGCCTTTGGGGAGCCCAAGCTGCACGTGTCAAAGCCTGACTCACAAGGAGCCTGACAGACAATCAGAGCTTCCCATGTTCAGAGGGCAGGGGGCCAGCCAGGAGGGTAGAGAGCAGCAGTGGGGTCAGGGGTCAGGGTGGAGGTAGGCCCCAAGCAGAGGGTCTCAATCCTGGCTGCATATTGGGATTCCTTGGATAAGTTTACACAAAGATATCAGTGCTCAGGTTTTACTCCAAACCCACGTACCTAAGCTGCTCTGGGGTGAGCCGGGTTTAAATGCCCTGCAGGGGTGAGCAGCATGGGCAGAGGGTAGGGTGGGGACAGGTAGTATTTATCTTGAGCATATTGTTTGTCTTGCTGAGAAATGGGAAGAGCCCATGGGAATGATCCTCGCTCGTCTTTGTTGGGTTAGACAACCTAAATGGGAGAGCAAAACTCCAAAGCAAACTCACTGCCAAACATCGGGTCAGCCCTGACCTTGAGACTTTCCCAGACTGTAACTCTTTACGGAAGTGAAAGCCTCATCTTTCTCCCTAGGTTCTGCTGGTGGTTTTGAACTGCTGGCTTTGCAATTAGTAGCCCAATGCATAACCATTACACTACCAGGGGCAGAGCTGTCAAAGTATCCATTTACCATTACTTTTATTCCTTGGCTCCCTGTGCCTCCCTGCCTAACAGTCCCCCTTCTCCCCTTCCCTGCAGCACCCTGACCTGGAGAGCAGCTGTGCCGACAGCTGGCAGCAAAGTTTTCAGCCTCCTGAGGCGCCTGAGACAGAGATGGGACAGATGCCAACCTCCACCGCTGGTTAATTACCAAGTATAAGGAAGCTCATGCCACCCAGAGATCCTGGCTTCCACAAACACACTCCTCTTCCATGCAGTGCATCCTGCCTGGGGCCCAGATGCGTCCCAAATAAGAAATCCCCTGAAAATAAGACCTAGCACATCTTTGGGAGCAAAAATTAATATGACACTGTCTTATTTTTTGGGAAACAGGATATATATTCTGTGAGTCTAGACCACTATATTCCTTCCCCATCTAGCTCCTAAGAGCAACAGAGCTAGAAATGCCTTCTGTCGCTGTCTCCCTCTTTCTGAGTCCTAAGTCACACCAGCAGTAAGAACCCAGTCCTGTGGTTAAACATTTCCCCTTTGGGTTCTGCCAACAAGAAATGCCACCACACAAAAACACACATGCTTGATCTCTGGGGATGCAATTTTAAAATCCTTTAAGCCAGTGGTTCTCAACCTTCCTCATGCCACGACCCTTTAATGTTGTGGTGACCCACCCAACCATAAAATTATTTTTGTTGCTACTTCATAACTGTAATGTTGCTACTGTTATGAATTGGGCAACCCCTATGAAAGGGTTGTTCAACCCCAAAGGGGTCACAACCCACAGGTTGAGAACTGTTGCTTTAAGCAAACTCTACACAGGCTGTCAGACAGGAATCATTTTTAAAGAGCACAAGAAATGCTACATCAGTCTTCAAACACTGCGCGGAATAGATGTGAGTAGATGACAACAACATCCGTATGCCTGAGGTGGGCAGCCTAAGAGCGATTTACCAAGGAGGCTCAGGTGGGCTATTGCTAGTGGCCATGGAGTTGGCCCTGACTCATGAAGACCCTATGGATCACCAGACAAAGGCTGCCCAATCCTGTACTATCATCATGGTTCAACTCAGCCAAACAAGATGCCATTCTGATCTGTAGCGTTCTCATTGGCTAATTTTCTTAAGTAAATGACTAGGTCTTTCCTGTGAGTGTGTCTTTGTCTTGAAACAAGGCTGAAACTTGCCCATTATGGGTGACCTGGCCGGCATATGACATATCAGTGGCACAGCCTCCAGATCATAGCAATACACAAGCCACCACAGTAGGACAAAATGACAGACAGGGCGATGAGGTCTGAGCTGGTACCCAAGAATTTTCACTTCTCCCATGTTCTCAGAGGATGCCGGAGATGCCTGTCTGGAGACCATACTTGGAGAACCACTGGTTCTACATGGATTTTTCCAATAGTTAATGCGGCGGCTGGTCCATCTTTGCCACCAAGGACATCTCATTCATCACAAAAGCCTTGATGTCAGCTGCTCCAGCCGAGAGTTCCTGAAGGACAGGAAACCAGGAGCCCTTTTATCTTAGCTGTCCCCAGCCAGATATGGATAGTTGTTCCTAGAATTGATGAAAGAGATGATGGAAAAAGAGGAACAAGAGAATATGCTTGCTCTCAAGGCCCAAGAACTCAGCACAGGAGGAAAAAAGCAAATGTTAAAAAAAACCAAACAAACCTGTCTCCATTTGTGGGGTAAGTAGCAAGATCCTTCTCTTTGCACCCTCACAAAAACACATCATTAGAATGGTTGTTTTACGAGCCTTTTTGCGCAGAGCTTACAACCTTCTCTATTCCCAGTTATCATCACAAACACCGACGAAACAAATTTAATGAGGGACATAATTCTGCCTTTAGTCAGGCAAGAAATCGCCTTTCTGCGCTTTTCCTTTCCTGGCTCCTCAGATAACCTCAGCTTTAGGAAAGAGATGAGCTCAGTTCCCCACGGGTTCCCCCCAGCCTGTCTCTGCTCCATGAATCACCCCGAGTTCACCATAGGTAATGACAACCTTGTGTGTCTCCGAAATCAAGGGACTAACCAAAAATATAGAAGGATTTCAGGTCCATCTAGCCTGTGCCATAAAGATATGGGTGAACTCAAACCATCACCAGGTTTGACAGGAAATTAGAATTCAACTCATCAGGGGTTTTCAAATAATGTTAACAGTGCCAAGATGGGCCCCTCCCCCCAGAAGAATTTATTTCAAAAGACTGCATTGAATCTGCAGCTCCGGGAGAGGGACATATCTGATCTGAGCACACAGGTGCAGATGAAGGGGGAGGAGAGAGTGGAGCACATCCTGGCCCACCAGGCCTTGA
>NW_022103951.1:16262073-16266832 GCF_000313985.2 Echinops telfairi
GTGACCCCTTGATACATTATAAATTATTAATATTTTCATCTCTAACACCGATCACTGTCTTCCTTCCCTTATGGTTTCCATCATTCTTTCCCCTAGAGGGGTGCATGTGGTTATGATTGATCCCACATCTCTTCTCCCTACCCTTCTGGAATCGCTAAAAATATCAGCATAATAACATGCTTCTGAATATTATTGTGGGGGACAAAGAGACCCTACATCTTAAATATAATTTACAGAGAACATTTATGAAGTCTTAAACAGGACAAGGACACATTACATGGATGGAGGGAGACCATTAGCACAAGGTCATAATAGCATTTGAGGGTTTACAAAGAACCCACAAAATCATTATTAGTAGCAAATCAATACATCGCAGTTGCAGGAGAGACAACAGAATTAGGAATGGAATCCTGATTGGACAAGTACAATATGCTAGACAGAAGTGCATACAAGATTTGTCCAAGGTTCTCCCACCAATGTAGTCATGATGTAACTCATTACTATGCAACCCTAGTACCTAAAGTGCAAGAGAATAAATGTTTAGAGAATAATGATGGCAACATATGTACAAATATGCTTGATACAATTGATGTATGGATTGTTGTAAGAGCTGTAAGAGCCCCCAGTAAAATGATCTTTAATTAAAAAAAAAAAAGATTGTCATCCTGGGAAATCCTCTGGGGCCATTGTATTTTATCCTCTTCGGGTCAAAATGAGTAGCAATCAACTTGATGGTAATGGTTTTGGATGATGCACAAAACTTTTACGTGTAGTTCCCAACTCTGATTATCCATCAAGAGCACTTTGAAAGCTTTCTCCACAAATGTATTTCTTACTTAAAGATAACTTCAGGGGATAGTTTCAGTTGATGTTTTAGTAAATGTCAGGGCAAAAACTTCAACAACAAAAGTACCAAGATGATCACTGCCCCCCCCCCTTTTTAACAAAATGGAGAAGTAATGTACCTGATAAGTAAGTTGAGATTCTTGAAAAGAAGCTAACACACCTGTGGCTTTGGTACAGGGAAGTTAAAGGATGAATTGTGAATGAGATCCATCGGTAGTTGGAAGATTGTTCTTCTGTTCAAAAATCAAAAAAATCTGCATATATATTTATTATGACTAGAAAGTGTAAACCAACTGGTACCAAGAATCATTGAGAGACAAGATATCACTTTGAAGACTAAGGTGCATCTGACCCAAGCCATGGTATTTTCAGTCACCTCATATGCATGCAAAAGCTGGGCAATTAATAAGGAAGACTGAAGAATTGATGCCTTTGAATTAAAATGTTGGCAAAGAATCCTGAATACCATGGACTTCCCGAAGAATGAATCCATTTGTCTGGGAGGAAGTATAGCCGGGATGCTCCTTAGGAGCCATGATGGTGAGGCTTCACCTCATGTACATGGGGCATGTTATCAGGTGAACGCAGTCCCTGGAGAAGGACATCATGCTTGGTAGAGGGTCAGTGCGAAAGAGGAAAACTCTCAATGGGATGGATTGGCTCAATGGCTGCAACAATGGGCTCAAACATAGGAATCTTGGTGAGGATAATATATGACTGGGCATTGCTTCGTTCTGCTGTACATAGGAGCACTGGGTCAGAACCAGTTGGATGGCACTGAACAACCATAGAAAGTATAAGCAAGCGGATTCTAAGATTCAACAACCCCCAACGGAACCATCTATTCATTTGCTTCTACTTATACCAAATTCACTCAAAGCTTAGGTTCTTTAAGCCTTTTGACATAACCTTATTATAAGAAACATGTGAAGCCCCAAAGCCTTTAGCTGTCAATAGCCATTAGACGGTCACTGAGTTCAAACTGACTCGATGGCGGTGAGTGTGGATTTTCTTGGGTGCATCTGCTAGCCCTATGTGGCAATTTGAGCTCTTGAAATGTGTTCAGTTCAAAGTGAGATGTTCTCTGAGTGAATATACACACTCAATACATTAAAACTTAGTACAACAGGGATGGTGGCATAGCAGGTTACATTTTGGGCTACTAACTGCTAGCCCAACAGTTTGAAACCACCAGCCACGCTGCGGCAGAAAGACAGGGCTTTCTACTCCCATAAAGAGTTATAGTCTCAGAAGTTCACAGGGTAGAACTGCCCTGTCCTATAGGGTCACAATGAGTTGGCATTGACTCAATGACAGATAATATTTTGTTTTGTTTTAGTGCAACAGAAAGCATCTGAAATATCTTAATAGTATTTAAAACACTGATTACAAATTGTGATATATTCATTTTAAATATATATTATTATAATTATTTACACCTATTTCTATTCATCCTTCTTAATATAGGTACAAAAATTACATATTAGTGGCTTGCATAATAAATAACAGATATAGTAAGATAGAATTCACATGCAGTCCAATTCACCCATCTAACGTGATTTTTGGTGGAGTAACAGAATTCTGCAACCATTATCACTATTTTTAGATGATGCTCATCACTCTGGAAAGAAATCCGATACCCATTAGCAGTCCCTCTTCATTCGTCCCTTCTTCAAGCCTTTGTCAACCACCAATCTAGCTTCTGTCTCTTTAGATTTTGGTGACGTATTAGTTTTAGTACAATGTACTATTAGAATTATATCTATTTTATTCATCTTCTCTTAATACAGACATTTCCAATAAATAATATCAAGCACTATTGGGTCCTTTGCAATTGACTTCTTTTGTGTATAATAATGTTTTCCAGGCTCATGGCAACGAACAATGGGCTCAAGCACAGCAATGATCGTGAGGATTGCAGAGAGCTGGCCAGACAGTTCTGGTCCACCCTGTTGACCCCAGGGTTACAAGGAGTCAACTCAATGGCACCTAACGACAAAAGCGTCATCTATGTAGCCTGCATCAGTGCTTCTTTACTTTTTGATGGCCGAGTCGTACGCCATGTTAGAGCTATACCACATTTTCTTTCCGCACCCATCTGTCGATGGACAATTCGTTTGCTTACGGTTCTTGGCTCTGATGAAGAATGCTGTTATTCCGGCACAAGTCCATGCGTAGGCATATGTTTTCATTTCACTTGAGTATATTGTACCTCAGAGTGAAATTGCTGAGTCATGCGATAACTATCTTTATGCTCAATCTTCTGAGGAACTTCCAGACTACCTTCCAAAGATGCTCAACTATTTTGCATTTCCACACTATCCATTGCTAGCATGTCAAATCTGACTTACATCAACCCTATAGGATAGAGTAGAACGTCCCCATAGGGTTTCCAAGGTTATAAATATCTATGGACTGCCACATCTTTTTCCTGAAGAGTAACTGGAGGATTTGAACTACCCGCCTTTTGATTAACAGCCAACCTCTTAACCACGATACCACCAAAGCTTTATGTATTCTCACTAAGGGTGCATAGAAGTTCTCACTTTTCCGCATCTCCAGCAACATTTGATATTGTCCCCCTTTTGACATTATCCATCCTACTGAATGTGACATGGTACTTCATCGTCGTTTGTTTATATCCTATCTTTATTGGACAGTCTTGAGCTAGAATGTCCTTTTGTTTTTGTTGGAGATGAACTTGTCACTAAAGACTTCAAGTCCCCTTCCACTTTACTTTTCCTCTTTATAAAGGAGCCGTAAGTTCTCCCATTTGTCAAATCCACAGGAAAAACTTTGATACATTATTTGCACTTTTGGACGTGGATTCTTATCCCACTTGGTTTCCCTTCCCACCTAGAGGCCCACCGATCTCCCTGCTCGTGCTTATCAGCATGCTGTGCCTACTGAAAAGAGGTGTCTTCCAGGATAGGCCACACCACATGGCAAATAGAGAAAATGATTAATGTTTGGATAGCAGACTGGTGGAAACAGACAAGGTTATTCACAGCCAGAGACAAATAACCCTTGTGACTTTGGCCACCCAGAAGACTAAAGAGCTAAGAATGTGGGCACACATATGATCACATATTTTATCACTGGTATTTACTATCCAAGCTGGGACAGTGGTTCTTGGGAGAGGAGGTGGCATTAATAATTATGTTGGCACTCTATGCATAAATTAAGAGTGTCCCAGCAAACTGTGACCTATGGTTACCCTGCAGTACACTGTGATTGGGACATTCTGTTCCACAAGGCTCTGCTTCTCTGAAAGGAGCTCATTTCACTGTACTTGGGAACATCCTAACTGCTCAACTTGTGGTCCAAATGACTGCCAAGAAATGCAGTGAAACCCATAGAACCAGAAACTCAATGGGGCTACCTTGCTGGTCTGGGCCTCCCAAGATGTTTGCTTGTGACAGCGTGCAGTCACTTTACTTCCATTCTCTTAGTTTGTGGAAAATGTCGACAGGCTTTCTCTGACAGGCTTTCTACCTTAAAATGGCTCCAGCTTGGGTGAGTTTAACTGTACTGCCTATTGGTCAGTCTCAAAAAGGAGGTTTCATTCAGATAAAATTATCTTAGATGAGGTGGCTGGAAAGAAAGGTCTCTAACATTTGAGGCATGCCATCGTGGCGGAGGCGGCCTTAGTGTGTGGTTGTTGACAGACGTAGTTCTTCACTGAGTCTTGGGACTTTGTTTTAATCTAGCACTCCACACCTCAAATGTTCAGTTCTCAAAAACAAATTCTCACATGTGTCCTGCAAAAGACTCTTTCCCTCTTCTTCCAGCTTCTCAGTTTGCTCTTTTTTCTCCTCTAAATAATGCATAATGCAGTGGCAAAATGCCCTGCCCCATCAGCCTATCAATTTGCATCTGGGAGTCTCATGCACGCAGGCGGGCAGGCGCGCGC
>NW_022103951.1:16266945-16295455 GCF_000313985.2 Echinops telfairi
TCTCTCTCTCTCTCTACACACACACACACACACACACACACACACACGCACCCCAAAAACCAAACTGACCAACCAGACAAGAATCTGATTAGTCCCATCAGATTGTTCTTTTCCAGTTGTGTAGTTTGCCTTTTAAAATTTTAATATTTAGAGATTCATTAGCCGAACAGCACATCCAGTCTCCCGGGGAGACTGCCTGTAAATTACAGGGTCTATTAACGTGCAGTTCAGGCATCCATTTAAGGCCATTCAACATCTCTCCATTGATTTTCTAGAGAAAGCCATGTGGCCCGGGATGGCCAGCCAAGGTTGGCAAGTGGAGTGGGTGTTGGCAGTGGGTGTTGGCAGTGGCCTCCAGCTGTGCTCTGGCAGCACAATTCCGAAGGAGCAGCTTTGTCCCTAGATCCAAGGACAGCTCATTTTATGCACAGATACATGCAAATAAAGGGGGACTGGGTCCCCCCCCAACCTCCGAAATCAGTCTTAGAATGGAATTAAGAGCTGTTAGGGGAGTTAGGACACTCTCATGTATTTGATGGCTCCTGGACCCCACGAATTTGTCCCTGTAGTATTGTATTCCATGGAGATTTCTATTGCTGGTTTGGGGAAGAAAATCTCCTTCTGAGGTGCTTGTTTGGTGGATTCAGGACTCTACGCTTTCAGTTTAGCAGAGGAGTACATTAACCCACTTACCCCCAAAACCCATTTTTCTCTGCCCCTCCTTAGTATGCTTCAGTTTACAGAGTAGTGTAGCAGTGTAGCATACACTGCTGATGCTTTCTGCAGTATTCTTGGCCCCTTCTTTAGTTGCTATTTCTATGATCTGCTGTGGCAGATCTTTGGAGACCTATTCTAGGGCTAGTGGCCCTGCCTGCCTGGTCATTTCTGGCTGAATCTGAAGTGCCTCCATTGATCCACAACTGAGAAGGAGGTACAGGGAACATCAAAGTCCAGCCACCCTCGCTCTGGTTGGGACCAACCTGTGGCACAGACCACATCCCTGAGGCCCCTGCAGCATCAGGCTGAAGTTACCTTGCCCTGGACTATACCTCTTCCAGGGTCCCTGCTTGGCTCTCCCCACTATCTTTCCTGCCAACCCTGGGAACACTCTCTTAATAAACCATTTGTATACCAAGCCAGAGATCAGCATGGCTCTAATATATATTATCTATCTGCAGAAGATAGGGAGGACCCCTGATGGCTTAGTAGATTATGTAATGGGCTGCTAACCATGAGGTCTGCAGTTTGAAACCACCAGCCAATTTGTAGGAGAAAGATGAGGCTGTCTGCTTCCATAAAGATTTACAGCCTCAGAAACCCACAGGCGTGGTTTTACCCTGCCCTCTAGGGTCACTATGGGTTGGAATCAACTTAATGGAATTGAGTGAGTGACTAAGTGATTGGAAGAGTGGGAAGTCCTGGTGGTGCATAGGTGAAAGAGATCAGCTGCCCACCAAAAACACACCGACAGTTCAAGTTCAGCGATAAAAATATTTAGAACTGACCTGGAATGGAAGCTATTCCACAGCCAAGTTTGTAGGATAGGAGAAAGAAGTATTTAAGTGGGTTTTCAAAATGAGAATAATTTTTTAAAGAACAGAAAATAAAATAAATGATCTAAGTGATCAACTGAAAAAGCTAGAAAATACCAAGTGAAGCAAGTGGAAGAAAATGAAAGATAAGAGGAGTTAAAATGGAAAAGGCCAAGCATATACAACCCCCATAGCGCTGCTTGATAAAGCTAATGCCAGCTCTATTGAAGCCTAATGAAATAAACAAGCCACTCGGAAAAGGAAAAAGCAGGGGAAAGGCAAAAATAAACAACATTAAAAATGAATGGCAAAAATATAGATGCTGGAGTGGTTTTTGAAACCATCGGACCATAATAAGCACAATTTGAAACCAATACATTTAACATCTGGGAAATATATTTCTACAAAGAAATAAACCACTGAAAGGGTGAATAGATCAATGGAAATCAAAGCAATTGCAGTAGCATTCTAAGTATCTACCTCCAATCTCCTCTAAGTCTCGATGATCCTACTTACATCAAACTTCTACTCAAATGACTCCCATCTTAACAATAACTGTTGTATACTGTCTGACAAAAGATGGACAGCCTGAAATTTGTATCAAGAGACTAGCATTATCATGAAATGCAAACCAAAGACAAAGAACATTAAAAAAATACCTCAAATCCACTGCCATCAGGTCAATTCTGGCTCATGACCTTAGAGCAGAGGTTCTCAACCTGTGGGGTGCGACCCCTTTGAGGATTGAATGACCCGTTCACAGGGGTCGCCTGATTCATAACAGTAGCAAAATGACAGTGATGAAGTAGCAACGAAAATAATTTTACAGTTGGCGGGTCACCACATGAGGAACTGTATTAAAGAGTCATGGCATTAGGAAGGTTGAGGACCACTGCCCTAGAGGATCTAGGTCCCCAAACTTATTTGGCTTACTGCCTTGTTTTCAGGAAAATAAACAAACAAACAAACAAAAACAACCCTCCTGGTAATTAAAAACATTTGTACTATAGCCTATAATCCAGGCTAAAGTGTAGGTATCTGGTTTTACAGCCCCACTGGATCATTCCAGTCCCCTCCCAGAGGCAGTCTTGCCCACTTCAGGAAAAACTAATCTAGGACACAGTGTTGCGGAGATGAGTGAGAAACAAAGGCCAAACTTACTGATGAATTCAGATGCTAACAGAACCCTAATGAAGGCAGCGACAGCATTTAGTATAATTGAACACTTATTCTTCATTAAAAAAATGAGAACAAATGAGGGCAAAAAGAAGGCTTTCTAAATCACTATCTATTAAAAATCTACAGATAATATTACAAATATTTAAAGCTATTATGACATTAAGATATTAAAAACTATTATTGACAGATAAGAATGAAAATTGACAGAAAACAATGTACTTCGTAGTAAAATAGAGTCTCTGGGTGGTGCAAAAGCATAAGTGCTCAACTACAAGCTGAAAGGTTGGCAGTTCGAAGCCACAAAGAGGTGTCTCAAAAGGCAATCTGCTTCCAAAGGGTCCCAGTCTAGAAAGCCCTGTGAAGCAGGCCTACTCTCACACATGGGGTCACCACGAGCTGGAATCAACTTGGCAGCAATAACAAAGTAGTTACATAAACTGCTTTTCAATGAAAATCCAGAAAGAGCTCAAAATATCTGCTGTCAGCTGTTATTCAACATTGTACTAGAGTTAATGTCACGATTCAAATCAACAACTAAAAATATAGTGTTTAAGGTTGCAAAGACAGAGATGCAATTTTCATTATTTGCAGATAATGTGCTAGTTAGTAGTTGAGGTAACCAATGCAAAATTAGGATTCATCTTAGCTAGTAGCATGATTTTTATACTCTAACTTATAAGAACCTAATTCAATAGTAAGGAAGACTATCATGGCGTGTATTTGATAAGAGTGAATGTTATGAGAAAAAATATATGGAGCATGGCATATGGAAAGAGGATAATGTCTTATTAATAGAAACAACATGAAAATAAATTACCTGAATACATGTAGCAGCATACTGTGTTCAAGGATGTGAAAGATCAACTCTTCAAAGGGCTAATTTCCTCTCAAAGTTCCTTTATTCCACAACCTCACTCAGAACTTTAACAAGAGCACATCCACACTCATCACGGCATCATACACAACAGCAACATGATGGAAAACACCTAGCTGCCCATCGACAAATATCGGGGTAAACACACAGTGGAACCCACAGTGGAACACTACACTAAAGTCAAAGAGTAACTAACAGCGAATCTGTGAAAGACCTCAGAACATGGTTAAACCAGAAGGGCATCATGCTGAGTGAAATTTGTCAATCACCAATATCAACTGAAACCACAACTACAAAACATCATGGAAAGATTTACTCAACAGAAAAACAGAAGAAAACAAGAAAGTTACCAGAGTGGGTGGGGGTAAATCATTAAATATTTAGAGACTAGATGTATATTGGCTTTGGTGAAAGAGAAGGCAATGTTCAGTAAGGTAGAGGGGAGCACAAAATGATCCAGGCAAAGGAAGACATTGAGGGGAGCACCAGAGATAAAGACATCAAAGGTAAATACCCAGTTCGATTCCACCCCCCATTCTGCAGTAACAGTGATCACCACAATGACCTAGGAATGGATACACACATAGACATGCAAGCTGAATAGGAGATAAGGAGAATGAATGGGATTACACCATGGATACATAGGTTTGACAGAAGATATTTCTACCAATATAGTGATGCATAATGCACACACCTCCATCAATGCAGTAGAGCATGCTGAGGGTACAATTATGAAAACTTCTTAGCCATAACCAAACACTTTAGTTGAGTAGTTGGACCTGGGGACTCAAGACCATAGTCTTGGAGGACGTCAAGCTCAAATGGCCTAACCCTAGTTCACAAAGACAATGTTTTATACCCTGCTTTGTTGAGTAGCAGCTAAGGACTTAAAAAGTTGTGCTCTACCATGTAAGGTGCACCCATTGGTCTCTCCCCCTCTGGAGAAATAAAGCGTGAAGAAAAACAAAGAAGTGTGAAGAAAACAAATCGAAAACAATTCGCCTAAAAGATTAATGGACTGTGAAAACTCCAGCATCCATGACCATGAAGCCAGAGGAACTAGATGGTGCCTACTTACTGCTGCCTTCTGTTCTGAAAGGGATCACAGTCAAAGATCCAAGATCGATTGGGAGAAGAAATATAGCACAAAACTCAAATCAATTAGAAAGATGACATTTACTGGTCTGACAGATACTGGTAGAACCCCCAAGGTGATGGCCCTTAGATACCCTTCAATCCTAGAACTGAGCTCACCCTCACATGGCTCAACTTTCAGCCAAATAGTAGACAGGCCTATCAGATAAACACCACCACCTTAGAACAACCAAGATCAAAAGCACATCATTGTCCCAGGGATTATGGAATGACAAACTGAATCTGCTCTGTAAACCTGGACCCAAATCACAATAAAAAATTAAGTGATAAAATCTCTAAAAATCTTAGCATTAACATGGAAGTAGTTTTAAGTAAACAAACCTGATATAAAAAATGTTGTGTTCACACAAAACCTGGGAGTGCCCTAACTTTGTGGGTTTTGCTTCAATATCTATCCCTCTACCGTGTACTATGGTGACTCGCCTCAGAACCAGGAGTGGCTCGGAATGGTATAAACCAGTTATGGCCTCTCCATCGCTCCTCCCAGCACATGGTTTCGTGTGCCAGACCTGAGCCAATCGGGAATGATGCTCCAAGACTGGTTGTTGTTGTTACATGCTGTCAAGTGACAGCAGGCACAAGAGGAGGGAACGCTGCAGCACTGCCTGGTCCTGTGTCATCTGCTGTTTTATCCCTTGACTCTGCTTAGGAAGGGACATATGACCTAACTCATGCCAGGGAGACTGAAGGAGAAGTTTCCAGGGAGCTGCTAGAAGGGGTATCTCATCCTCAAGTGAGTCACAGGTCATGGAGGATTCTCTTTGATGTTTTCTGCCATGGCTGAGACACTAACTTAGTATGAGTAGGAAGGCAAATTCTACCCTGAGAGGAGAGCAAAGTGAGACCCCTCATGGAAAACACTAGGTGAAGCCAATCCTAAGACCCTTGATAACAAGGTAAGAAATCTGTAATGTGACCGAATTTTCCTCAGAGATACAATGAGAATTAAGTAAATACTCACTAAAGTGTTGCTCTACACAGAAATTACCCGAGTTAACAAAACAAAACACAAAACCAAGCATATACATCAAAGAACATCTTGCACATCTTGATTCTGATTCATGGTGAACCTCATGTGTGTGCCTGTGAGCAAAAGAAGTGATGTTAGTGAAATGCAAAGCAGGGGAGTAGAGGTCCCCCTGAACTTCAGAGCTGCTACACATGATGCCCTTCTAGCCTCGATTCTTTATTGACTTCACACCTGAAGCCTCACTCTTGGACAGACTTGGTATTTTCTCCGATCTGGGGAGTCCCCCACCCCATCTTCTGGCCATGTCTAAAGTCATGTTCATCTTGAAAATCCAGTAGCCATCTAGTCCTCTTTACCACTCCCTCCCTGATGCCCTCTTTTCTTGATCTGGACTCCTACTCCACACCAGTCTCATTACTTTGACCATTGAAGATGGACTGCCAGGTGGTAGTGGCTGATATCTTCCACTGGGTCTTAACTTTCCATATAGTTGTAACTTCTTTCCAAATAGACCTTTATGAGATGCCTTTCATGATACTTTGGACATAAATATTATTCATTGAATTGAGTTTCTGGAATCCTGCCACTTCCACCAGCTATGGATTGTTCAGATTGTTCTCGATTCTATTCTCCAGCCATCTTTCACTCGCCTCCCCATTGTACAACCTGTGCACCCACCTTTAACTAACTCAGATGATGGTGTGGCAAAGAGTGGCCAACCTCTGGGAGAGTAATAGCTTCTGAGCTCCAAGAGACCAATTCAATCTCCAGGTAGTCAGATCCTTGGAAATCATTTGTAGCCCAGGGCCCTGTTGTGTCCATGGAAGGAAAGAGGATGACAATCGCCAGGCGGTATTTATAGCTTAATCCTACTCATCTCCTTTTATGTCAGCAGAAATAGATTGCTTTTTGCACTGCTCTGTTCTGGTCTGCCCATGACTTCTTTTTACAAAAACAAGCTCTAAGATAATAAGGCCCTTCTCTACTCCTGGAAACAGAAGTTCCAGCTCCCCTGCTCCTTGGGCTGAATACTGACAACTACCATAGCTCAAAATTTAACTCCAAACTTGAAAGAACTCTTCAAAGGGCCGGAGTATATCATATCTCAGTGGCTCACCTTGAAAGCCCTCCCCCTTTTGAAATATGATGTGTCCACCCCAGTTGTCTGGACACGCTTCACAATGCCTGGCACAAACATTGAGGTCATTTGCTGTCTATACAATGGTAGTGAATGGTGTGCTTCGGTGTTAAATCAAGGCAGAGCTGGCGACACTTTAAAATCCTGCTTATTCCCAAAGTGTGCAACAGCTACCAAGCAAGCCAGGGTGTGAGGAAATGATCGCAAGGGACATTTTAAAGCTTCATTTGGGAGATCTCAAAATGCTACCTTCAAGTGGGCTTGGTTGTATTTTCAATAGAGATTTTCTGGTTTTCATGGGGAACAAAAGAAGCAAGCACGGAGCCTCACATTCCAAAGTTAAAAAAAAAAAGATAAGGGTCTTTTTAGACAGAAACCATGCATTAGAACCTGAAATAAACATCATGTATGTCTTCCTTGGCTTATACTAATGAAAAACCCTTTCTACCTCCACTTTATTCCACCTCTGCTTTATTCCAAGCCTTCCCGCTACCTTCATGCAGAGTAGGGCGATTTTGTCAGTGTCCAAAAATATATTTGAATGCCACGGCTTTGAGGGGAAGGCTACTACTTGGTCTCTATGAGGTGGAGGCCAGGGAAGTTGCTGAACATCCTTTGATGCCCAGGACAGCCCCTCACAACAAAGAATGACACCATCCAAATGTCAACGGTCGCAAGATCAAGACACCCTGCCTTGCACCTAAGGATAAATGAAGCTCCACTTAATGTACAGTGCTGGAGTAGATATGCATGTTCAAGGGCAAGAACTCAGGATACAAGGCCAAGAAGCTACTAAAGAGAAAAAGAATGGTACATTTGTCTGTATGGAAATGTCAAGTCTCTTTGTATTGTGATGCATGATCAAGAACATGAGATTCATGATAAAGAACATGAAAGGGCCTGTGAAACGCTGGGGTATCCCATTTGGAATGAATGTTGACGATACTGAGCTGATTCTTTAATTTATACTACTGACTTCTGACAAATAAACATATAAAAACAAGACCAACACTCAAACAAAAAAGATGGATGATGGAGAGGAACATGTTTATTCATGAAACACAAATAGTTGATAAACCTATGGAAAGACTTCCAACTAACTAAGACGCCAATGGCTGGAAGTAGAACGCTGTTTTTCACTCATCAAACTGGAAAGTCCTACAAAGATGTTAATATTTAATGGCTGCCTAGGGAATCATTCCTGAGATTGCAGGAGATCTAATGGGTATAGCTTTTCTGGGCAGCTGTTTGCCAGTACATCTCAAAGACTGAACATTTTTTCCAAGCCTTTGACTCAGAAGTATCATTTCAAAGAACTTATGAAGAAACAATAAAGCTATGGGCCAAGTATGTTATGTAGTCAGATTATTCCACCACCTCCACTTCCAACTCAGAAGCTGAAAGAGCTTAGGGAAAATACAGTATGTGTGTGTATACATCTATATATACATATATATGTAAAACTGTATATAAGACGTGTTCCCAATTTTTTTAACACACCACACACATCCACAAACAGGCATGTACCAGCCATGACTTTGGAATGTTCACTTCTACCAAAGATTAGTCCAAGACCAAGGCAGAAGCCTGCGTTAAAAGAGGCCAGGGGGAGCTCCCTTCCCCTCTGTGCTTCTGCTCCGTCTATGAGATGAACAGAGACCTACTCTATCTTGCTTGACGCTAGCACTTTCTCCCTCCCTTGCTGCCATGGAGTCAATTCCAATGCACAGTAACTCTACAGGACAAAGTAGAACTGCCCCTGTGGGTTTTGGAAGTGTGAAATCCTTGCCGGAGGAGAAAGCCTCATCTTTGCCCTGTGGAGTGGCTGGTAGTTTGGAATGGCTGATGGTGGGGTTGGCAGTAAAACATGTCACCCATTACGCCACCAGGACTCCTAGGAGAATTATCTGCTCAGATAAGGCACAAATAACACATTCTTAAAGGTGTTGCTGTTTGGGTTTGAAATAGCCTGCTGGAAATGAAGTCAATAAAAATGGGTCCTGACCAGGAAACCATTTTAATTTAGAAAGGAAACGTGGCACACAGTTAAAGCTATCAACCATGAAGTTCATTATAAATGGTTTTGTGCATAAAAACCTTATATAGTAATTCTTCCACAAGCTAGAGCTCAACGACCACTGAGTGCCAATACTCCGACGCCTGGGCAGGCCTTTAGCTAAGCACAAAATCCCATGAGGAATACAAGTGGGTAGAAAATTATTTTCCTATTTGCCTATTGGGTTTACTCTGTCCTGTTCTGATGCAGTACTCCTTTAACCCTAATGCACATGACTCCTCTTAGGAGCTAGGTGTTAAATAATATGTACCTCCCCTAGCATATTTATGAGATGGCTTCAAAAACTCCATGGAAAAATTCAACAATAATTTAATTCCATGGACTTATTTAAGGCCCCTCATAGGTATTCTACACAAGCTTGCTCAGTGTGACTGGAAGCTTTGCTTGAACGTGCTCATGGCCTTGTTTCCTAGGATTGCTGTCATACAAATCCCACAGAGGGTGGTGGAAAGAGTAAGAATATATTTTCTCACAGTTCCAGGGGCCAGAAGTCTGAAGGCAGGGCTTCAGTTCGAGGGAAAGACTCGGTCACTTGTGGGGTTTGGGGAGAAGTCTCTTTCAGCTCCATCGCCTGAATTCCTTAGCTAACTTCATGTGATATCTGTCTCCCCTTCTCCTTACCACCCTTTTGGTGCTGACTGGTCTTGGTATCTACAACCTAATGATATGGAGTCAATTCTGACTCGATGGTTCCTGTCTAGGGTTTTTGGTGGTTATAAAGCTTGATGGGAGCAGATAGTCTCATCTTGTGCCCGCACAACAGCAGGTAGGTTTGAACCAATGACCTTTCTGCTAACAAGTCCAATGCTTATCCTACAGAGCCATTTTGGTATTGCTACTGCTCCTTATAACTCAGAAATGACTCTGGTTTAGGAAATACCTTGCACTGATATGACCTCGTTAATATACCAAAGACTAACCTATTTCCAAACAGATTCATAAACACAGACACAGAGTATATGATTCTAACACAGATTCTGGGAGCACAGTTCTACTTGTGACACCCAAAACTTTAACACCTATTTTTTTTATTGAAAGCCTACCCTGAGATGTCATGTTCCTACCATTTTGACATGGGTCTCATGAATTATCATACATGCAAATTGGACGTATTAGATTTTCCTTGTCATGGTTTCCCCATGTGTCCCCTGCTCCCAGAATTCTTGGGAACTGCGAACGTACCTTTATCTATGTATACATTCCTAACAAGCACTTGTGCTAGAGTGGGTTAAGCATTGGACTGCTAACCGCAAGGTTGATGGTTCAAACCTACCAGTTGCTGGGAGGGAGAGAGAGGAGGTTGCTCGCTCTCATAGAGAGTACAGCCTTGAGAGTCCAGTGGAGCAGTTCTGCTCTGTTCTATAGGGCCACTCTGAATCAGAATCAAATGGACAGCAGTAACAGGGACTTTTGGGGCCCAAGAAATTGCTTGACACATTTTACAGTCTCACTCAATGTATATGTCATCAATGAGTGAATAAATGGTTTGAAGATATGTTCCCCGTAGCTCAAATTCAAAGCGCCACCACTTTTACATATAATGTTCAAGATACAATTGGATTTGTAACTCCAGGAGAAGACTGACATTCTTTATGCATTTTGAATATAAATACACCTCTGAACCTGGAGCATTCTGGAAATATTAGTCTGGAAACCTAGCAGCTAGAGCCATCGGATGCTCCAGAGAATGGTTGGTTGGTTGGTTTGTCTGAAAACCTGCTTCAGTAATGTCATTTTTCCCCTAGAGATGAAGTTACATATGTGTGAGGGGTGTAAGAAAGTGCTGCTTAGCAAACTCCCAGAGGAATCAGTAAGGCGGAGCATAAATGGATTGGCCATAAAATTGAAATGTGAGGCTGAAAAAAAGGTCACTCATCAACCAGAAAGAGGCTCTGGAACAACATATTCTTCACCATCCCCTACAGAATCAACCTTGGCATAGCAAGAGGAGGCAAAACCAGGCAGGGAGAGAACGGTCGTCTCTATCTTTCAGTGTCATCATCGCAGGGCACTTTGTTATCCCGAGGCCACCAAGTCGATGGCACCCGAGGACAACAAGCTTCCAGAAGTACTTTCAGAATGGCCACTTTTTCAGTGAGCCATCGAGCAGTTAACAACTGTGCCACCAGGGCACCTGAGGGACAGAATAAAAATGGATCAATTTATAGGCAACTGAGATGTATCTGGAGGAATTGTCGGGATTGTTTGAAGGCTTTTCTGGACAGTCAAAAAATTCTAAGTCAATAATTTTTCTAAGCAATTAATCCCAGTTAATCCAAGTACGTATTAAGTATATATTATATTAAATATATATATATATTTGGATGTCTGTCTTGACAAAGAAGAATGTTTATATTTACCATCATAATAAAAACACTCTACATGGATTTAATACAAAGTTAAAATGTGATGTCAACGGGGAAAGGGACGAACATTTTCATCTATCACGATAAAAGAAGTCTAATCACCTCCAAAGTTGGATGAACCAAAAATGGATCTTAGTATACACATTTTTTGGGGAAAACGTACTTATCAGTAGCTTTGTCTCTATGGAGTAAAGCAGGGCAGGTGGGAGGAAGTAAGAGACTTTGGATTGAGTTCAAAAGCCCTTTATCCGATTTAGGCTTTAAAAAGTGCTTGCAAGTCAATGATAGTAAAAGTCTTTAAAAAATGAAATAGTAACTGTTTTCAGACAGAGCCAGATAGAAACCAATATTTTGGGCATCCATTAACATCCATCGGTGGTTAGAGACAGCACCTGGGTTCGTGGTGGTACAAGTCATAGATTAGTTAATATGGCTCTTCTTGTCATAGTCCAGTAAACGACCCTCACTTTCCTGGTGCCTCTGAATCAGAAGGTGAAGGAGGATACTTAATTGGATTCTATGATTCAGCAGAGAGTAAATGTTAATGGAATTAATTGTGATTGACACAATTAACGGAATTAATTGTGATGGTAAAACAAGCCATCTCAGAAGCAGGAGAGGGGTTTTTCTACCACTAAGAGAGAAGAGTCAGACATGGGCTTGTTCTTTGGACCTCTAGATACGTGCTCATGGAACCTCCTTGATCCAGTAGACAGTGTTGACACCAGAGTGGCGACAGAGGAGCAGCAACAGAAGAACCCAGGGGCAAAGCATGAGACAGAGTGGTGGACTTTCCAGCCCACAGAGCAAGTGAAGTTGAGTGCTTTCAAGCAGGATGCCTCTGGCTACTTAGATGGGGGAACTGAGTTTACAGACCCATGCTTGAGCTGTTAGCAGAGTGGCATGCCCTTTAGGCATTTATCGGCAGCCCTTAGGGAGTTTTGTAACATTGCCAAAGCAGAACAGAGGACAGACCAAGAGGCAGGTACAGCAGAGAAGAAACTATCCTGACTAAATCACTGTATCTTGAGTTTTCACTGAGTATTATATTTTAACTTCCCTAATAAACACCATCATCATAAGCACTGCTTGTGAGTTCAGTGTGGCCATAGCGATGAATTCTAGAACCCAACACTACAGTAGAGAGTGTTGTGGTAGACAGAACAGGTGGTTTCTCTATGTGTGGTTGGTGAGCTCTTGGAAATGTCCCAAGGAAGCAATTTTCTAATAATGTCATCTTTCTCCACCTTCTCCACTAGAGACCAACTTGGAGCTCAATCCCTTTAATGTTCACACTGTTCCATTTGCCTGCATTTTCTCCATCTGTACATTTTCATCATCACTCACTTGCTCGTCTCATACCTTCAAGGTGGGGTGATTGCCTCCTGGTTTACCCAAGGAGACCCAGAGACATGGAAGGAACGTATGTCATTGGGAAAATGGCACCAGTTGACCTGTTCAGCACAGGGTTACCACAAACCTTCAATTTGTAGAAAGATACTATTGTAAGGCAGTAAAGCAAAGTGCAACAAAACAAGGTATCCCTGTACAGATTCAGCTAATCCTTACCATCCCATCTACCAGGTCAGGATTGTTATGATCCCCATTTTTAGAGCAATCCAGCACAATGAAGTCCTATTTGCCTGAAACCCGGCAGCTAGTGACAGAGTTAAAAAACACAAAACACTTTATTTTATAGCCCCAAGGAAAGAAGGGGGCTTGAGGGCATTTTCTTCCCAGGTCAAGATTCAAAGGTCCGCTAAAAGAGGAGAACCCACTGAAGAGATGGCTTCCAGAGAGATGAGCTCATGCACATGCATCAATCTGTGACTATGGAAGAGTTGACAGGCCTACTTTACCCTTCCTTTAAGGGCCCTTGTTCTCTGGGATATTTGTTTGTTTTTGTGTGAGAGAACATATTCTTTGGCAGTACCCAGTCCTATTAAGGTCTATTAAAGGCACACACAGACAGGTCCCCAGAGGCCCCAAAGTCCTTCTTTTTGTGAACAGGTCTGAGAAAAAAGAAAAAACGGTTGGGCAGAAACACGACTGTCCATGTTAGCTCAAATTATTTATGATTTAGGGCTTCCGCTTTCTCTCGGGAAAATCACTTCCCCATTGGCATGGAACCCCGATGGCCAGCTGCTGACCCTCCACCACCACGAGCAGAGGTCCTGTCTCCTTCATCCCTCAGACCCTCCCAGCCCGAGCAGTGGGAGATTCTGGAACCATGAGCTAGACATGGCCATCACATCCACAGAGGAGGAGGGGATCACACCCACAGAGGAGGAGGGGATCACATCCACAGAGGAAGAGGGGATCACATCCACAGAGGAGGAGGGGATCACATCCACAGAGGAGGAGGGGATCACATCCACAGAGGAGGAGGGGATCACATCCACAGAGGAGGAGGGGATCACATCCACATAGGAGGGGGGGATCACATCCACCGAGAAGGAGGGGATCACATCCACTGAGAAGGAGGGGATCACATCCACAGAGGAGGAGGGGATCACATCCACATAGGAGGGGGGGATCACATCCACCGAGAAGGAGGGGATCACATCCACCGAGAAGGAGGGGATCACATCCACAGAGGAGGAGGGGATCACATCCACAGAGGAGCAGGGGCATCTTCATTCATTCATAGAGCTAAAGAAGACTTACTTCTCTCTATACTCTGTCCTGCTCGACTCCAGTTTGGAATGCTTTGACAGAAAACTCTATATCCTTTCCAGAAAGAGGCACCCAGAGGCCCAGCCTAGGAATCCCAGTTTTTCTAGAGAAAAACGATTGCCAGACTGTGTTTTTATATAAATGTGTTCAAATGATAGAGCCTAAGGCATTCTTGAGCTGAAATGCAGCTTGCAAAAAAACTAACTAAATAAAATGGTTTAATGGCTACAGAAAATCATTTGCTGGTGAGAACTTAAAAAATTATCCAGGAGATCAGGCCTTCCTGTACATGGTTCCCACTGCTCTAGTAGACACCACAGGAATAGCACCCGCTGGCCACAAACCATGATCAAATCCAAAGGAATTTCATATTATTTAAAAACAAAACAGTGGCTTACAAATGGGCTCTGTAATGTTTTTAAATAATATTAAATATCCCTCAGAGAGGAGCCAGTCAGGGTGCAGCGTAGCAATGATGAAAAATACAACTTTCACCTAGTTCCTAAATGTTTCCTCGCCCCCCCCCACCCCACTCTCATGATCCCAATTCTACCTTACAAATCTGGCTAGACCAGAGGATGTACACTGGTACAGCTAGTAACTGGAAACACAGGGAATCCAGGGCGGATGATCCCTTCAGGACCAGTGGTGTGAGTGGCGATACTGGGAGGGCAGATTGGAAAAGGGGAACCGATTACAAGGATCTACATGTGACCTCCTTCCTGAGGGATGGACAATAGAAAAGTGGGTGAAGGGAGACGTTGGACAGGGCAAGATATGACAAAATAATAATTTATAAATTATCAAGGGTTCATGAGGGAGGGTGGATCAGGGAGGGAGGGGAAAAATGAGGAGCTGATGCTAGAGGCTTAGGTGGAGAGCAAATGTTTTGAGAATGATGAGGGCAATGAATGTACAAATGTGCTTTACACAATGGATGCATGTATGGATTGTGATAAGAGTTGTATGAACCCCTAATAAAACGATTTAAAATTTTTTTTTTAAATAAAGGAAAAACAGTTGCTGGCGGGTTGATTGTGATTCACAGTGACCATGTAGCCAGAGTAGAACTGTTCTCAATGGTGGGTTTCGGGAACTGGATCCTGAGGTCTTTATTCTCAACCAACTCTGAGTGGACTCAAATGTCTGTTTTGTGTTTGTTTGTTTGTTTTGTTTTGTTTTTGTATGTGTGTTTGTTTTTCAGCTAGAAGCTGAGTTCATTACCTGTTTTTTGTACCACTCAGGGATGGTAGAGGGAATAAAGCCACCATACTAAGCAGGGCAGATTTTGTTCAGTAAGAGTCAACCAGTGCTAATCTTATACCCACCCATAGACACACATCCATACAGGGGTCCCAGGGTGGCACAATTGGTTACGGTGTCTAATTATTAGCACCTCAGACTTGACAATCTGCTTCTGAAAGGTCACAGCCTTGAAAACTCTATGGAGTGCCATTTTTTTAATTAATTGTTTTCTTGGGAGCTCTTACAGATATAATAACCCACAATATACTTAGATAAAATATCATTATACAATTGTTACCACCATCAGGTTCAAAACAGTTTCTTTCTTCTTGAACTCTTTGACATCGGCTCTCCTTTATCTGCTCCCTCTCCCACCCTACCCGCCAGGAACCCTTATTATTATAGTATATATTATTATTTGCCATATCTTACACCATCCAATGTGTCCATTGATCTACAATTCTGTTATTCGTTCCCCTTGAATGGGGTTATATGGCCATCAGCTCCCTGTTGCCATGAGTCTGAGCTGGCTTGATGACAGGTAATATCAACAGGAACAACATAAAACCCATGTAACCAAGAGTGAAATACAGCACAGTCCCAGCAAACTGGAAGGCTGGCTCAACCTCCTTTCCAAGCAGTCTCCCCACTAACTCAAAATGCAAGCTCACTGTCAATTCCAATTCAGAGCGACTGTCCCCACTAAAGGTAACCACTATTTTAAGCAACATCAACACAAATCTGCTTAACCTGTTTTTAAATTTCATATAAATGGAATAAAAAAATTGGGGGAATAAATACCTTTTTTCCCCAAGAGTCAACAAAGGGCTCCTTTGGCACTCTCAACATTGGAGACTGGAAAATTCTTTGTAGAGGGAGTTGTCCTGGGCATTGTGGATGTTTAGCTGCAACCCTGGCATCTACCCAGCTGATGCCAAGGCACCCCTCCCCTGAGTTCTCATAGTCACATATGATGGGCCTTCAGAAGTTTGTGGAGGAATGGAATTTGTTCATGAACTTTCTGAAGCCTCCTTGTATATGTCCAGACATTGCAAAGTAAACCATGGAGTGTAAGGTCCACTCCCATCGAGCACCGCTGCAGGAGACCTAAAGAACCTACCAGCTGTTTCCGTACAAACAGTTTCTCAAATTCCAATTTCCATTTTGATTAAGCAAACTTGCTTTGTATCTCTAAGGGGCTAATCACAAATTCATTCACGAATGAACAGAGAATGAGGGTTAGCTCAGGGCTCTAAGGAAGCCTGAGAATATGCCTTTGTGTATTTCATTTTTGTTTGTTCTCTTTGCGATGACAGTGCAATGAAGAACAAGCGATAGGGAGTAACCCAACTTCGGCTGGCTGGGAGTTCCAGCCAACGGGCAACCTTGTCAGGAGGAGTAAAGCCAAGAGCACACTTCTCCTGGAACACAAAGCAGAAAAGACTCCCAGGGAGGGAGATGGCATTTCTTTGAGGAATGTGGTCTAACCAAATAAAAGCATCAATTCAACATGAACTGGGACATGCATTCAACAGTGCGCATACAAGCTCAAAAGACAGGGCTGTCTATCAGAGACTGCCAGGCATTGGCTCATTTTCATATATTTTGTCTTCCTGAATCACGGCAAAATAAGTGACTAATTAGCTACAAATGAAGACCTTGTTAGAGCTGTTTAAAATTTTTTTTTACAAGACACTTCCTGTATTACATATTTTTTAAAAGTTACTTTGGAGATAGGGGGAAAAACCCTGAGTTTGCAGAAAGATTGGTTTGTTGACTAGGGCTTTGAGAAAGCAAAAGCAGGGTTAGAAAGAGAATTCTCTTCAGTCATCATCTTTATGTGTAATTCATACTGCACTTGTAATCACAGATGCTCAGACAATGTTCAAATGCTTTTTTAAAAAATGCTGAAAGCATGCATATGTTTACATGATATGTCATATGACAGAATTCTTTTAAGGATGGAGAGGCTGGGGCATGGGAGCAAGGGCATTACACAGCAGCCCATGTGTGCGCATGTATATCATAGATCTGAGTGGAACAGTCCTAGCACCTGGCTACTCCAAATGTGCTCCTTAGACTGGCACAACCGCCGGCATCAGGCAGGCTATCTGCATTGTTAGCAAGATCCCCAGGAAATACTTGTGCCTGCTAACTTGGAGAAGCACTTCTCTGGAGAGTCCAAGTTTATCATTCCAGATTATATCGTCAAGAATCTTTTGTGGCAACCAAGTGGACAGTCAAGAGATCAAAAGACATATTGCAGTAGGTAATCCACTGCATAAGACCTCTTTAGAGCAGGCATCCTCAAACTACAGCCCGCGGGCCACATTTATCCCGCCCGCTGGGTATTTTTGCCCTGTTTTTTTTTACTTCAAAATAAGATAATGTGCAGTGTGCATAGGAATTTGTTCATAGTTTTTTTTTTTAACTATAGTCCAGCCCACCAACGGGTCTGAGGGACAGTGAACTGGCCCCCTGTTTTAAAAGTTTGAGGACCCCTGCTTTAGAGTATTGAAAAGTAAGGAGGTTAATTTGAGGACTAAGGTGCGCTTCACCCAAGCCATGATATTTTCAATTCCCTCATATGCATGGGAAAGTTGGACATTGAATAAGTGAGACAGAATAATAGTGTGCTTGAATTGCGGTGCTGGCAAAGAATATTGAAAGTACCATGGACTGCCAAAAGGACAAATAAGTCTCCCTTGGAAGAAGTGCTCCTTAGAGGCAAAGATGGCAAGACATACATAACTTGGACATGTTATCAGGAGAGACCAGTACCTGGAGAAGGACATCATATTTGGTAAAGTAGAGGGGCACCGCTTGTCAGCCTTTTGGCTAAGATCAAGTGTGGTCGAGTAGAAGGGCAGCAAGAAAAGGGAAGACATTCAAGGAGATGGACGGACAACAATGAGTACAACAATGGCCTCAAGCAAGGGAACAATAGCGAGGATGGCAAAGGCCTAGGGAATGTTTCATTCTGTTGTGCATAAAGTCGCTATGGGTAGGAGTCGATTCAATGGCACCTAACAACTACAACAATACAAAATGCTCTTCCAACATGAACAAGTAATTTACACCCGAAGACGGCCGTAAAAACAAAACAAAAGAGTATGCTGCATTTTAGTTAAAAGCTTCTCTCTCTTCCTTCATTCATCTTGAGTTTAAGACCATGTGATTGCATTTGCTAGCATCAGCTGACAGGTGCGCTAGTTTGTGATTGGAGACATTGGGTACACAAAACCTTGTTGGACTTATCAGTTGTGTCCAGATACCAACACTATTGATTGAGATTTCCCTGATTTTACAAAGACGAGCCAAAGTTCAATGCATACATTTAAAGAGTATCAATAACTAGTACACAACGACTTTATAAATGAAAAAAACACACAACAATACTGTACTTAAAAGTCAACTTTAGCTTTCCCCCCACATCTACTGCAAGAAAAAGCACCATTCTCGGCAACCAGACTGTTGACATCTAGAGAATGTCGACATCTCCCTGAAGGGATACATGGTTATTGTGAAGGGCCTTAAAGGAACCTTGTGGAGGGATTTCAATCACATCAACGTAGGACTCAGTTGCCTTGGAAAGAAAAAGAAGAGGCTCTGAGTAGGCAAATGGTGAGGAAACAGGACCTGGCTGCAGTTTACACCATCTGTAGTCTTACACAGAACTTGATCACTAGGCTTACGATACAAGATGAGGTCTGTGTATGCTTACGCCTCCATTAACATTATTTAGGAGAATGGATCCCTTGTTGAAATCGGTAACATCTTAGGTGAAAATTACATCCAGAGGGTTAAGATGAGGACAGGTGTTGCTTGTTTAGTATGACAAGCCCAGAAAGATGAACTAATTCTTGAAGGGCACAACACTGAACTTGTATGAAATCCAGCTGCTTTCATTCAACAAGCCAGGCCAGTTGAAAACAAAGATATCCAAAAAAGTTTGGATGGTATTTATGTTTCTGGGGGGAAAAAAAACAAAAACTTCAACAGGCTGATAAGTACAATCTAAGATGTTTCCATCTATAAGCCAGATGATTCCTAAGATCTATCTGTGATGTTCTGATGCAATAAAAAATTAAATAATAATTAAAAAAGAAGATTGTAATAAAATTCTTGAATCAACTAGAAATGAAGCCAATGTCCCTATTGCAGAGACAGGCATTTCGGTTACCTCGATGGGGTTGTTTTTCCTTTGCAGACTTTTTTTTCTCACTCCATGACAGAAAATAATATTTTTAAAAGTGGAAGCTTAGAAGCTTAAAGCCCATAATCCCCGTAGTGGCAGCCAAAAACCTAATTAAGGAAAAGCATGCATGTAAGTTTCCTTCCCCTTCAAAACCAAATCTCCTATTTTTTTCCCCAGACCTTGGACAGAAACTACAGTTTGAGGTCATATCTTGAACAATGTTAGATTCCTACTAACTAGACCCTATGACCTTATTCAGAATGAAATCATGTTCAGACAGACTTCAGGAGTAGGAATTTTCAAAAGGTGTTTCACTTTGCTAAAGTCAGAAAATAATTCGCTCACACAAGCACGCCACTCACACAAGGTTAATGCCCCTGAACTTGGCTTTTAGTAAACAACCGAGTTTCCAGAAGCAAGTTATGAAGCATCCGACTGTCAAGAAAACATGCTTTCCTCAAAAGCTCAGCTTAATTTGAACAAACACTATAGATATATAGATACAGAGACTGAGATCGAGAGTGGGATTGATACATAGTTCTAGTTCATTTGTCCGCATCCAGTAAACAGCACCTCTAAGAATAACAACAAAATCACATCTTTCTAGTTTCTATAGCTACTCTGCCTTTTAAAAGACGCAAGACTTGAAGAATAGAAAGAACTGCCACCATTATTATTGCTCAAGCCTCTTGGTTGTTACCATCCTTGCCTTCATCAAAACTGGATCAAGCCAGAAAGCAAGAGTGCTAATTTTAGAATGAAATCAGCACGACGGCTTCCCACTTCTATAAAAATATATTTCCACATTTTCTTCCCAGTTTTCTAGAAATTTCACTTTTTACAAAAATGGAAGACCTCGTTTAAGCTCACTTTGGAATCCCAGGGACCTTTCCTCGAGTCTTCTGCTTGTGTGTTCACAGTGTTGTTGAAGCCATTACTTACCGAGGTCCTCCTGTGTGCCAGGCACTGAGCTAGGCACATTATTTGCAATGGTCTCATTTCATCCTTAACAGAATCATGGGAAATAGGCATTCTTTCTCTCATTTTACAGACAAGGGAACTGTGATTGAGAGAAGTGAAAATAACCAGAGGAGAAGACACTATTCCATTTGACACCTCAATCAAAGCCTGCAGTCCACCCCTAGAATTTAAGCCAGTGTCTGTTTCTAGAAGATGTTCGGTGAACTGAGCTGACTGGTAGGTATGGTCTTCCTGGGTCAGACGATGGGCTAGGTGTCCTCTGAGGGAAACACAGAGGAGAGAGGCAGAAACAGATGTGTTTGTGCCCTTTTCCAAAGAAGCAAACCCAAAGTCATAAGCACTTATAAATGCATAAGTAAAGAGTCTTAAGTTATAATACTGGAGAGGAAATGCACTACATGTACGCCTTTATTTCAAATCATCAAAGATATTAGATCTTAATTGCATAGGTGTTCATGAGGTTAAAGAAACTGGTCTACTGATACACCCAAAAGAATGAGAGCCCTCCAAGACAAAAAATAGAATTCACTGCCATTGAATTATTTCTAATTCATAGTGGTGAGGGTAGAATTGCTCCCTGGGGTTTCTGAGAGTGTAACTCTTTATGGGAGCTTAATCTTTTTCCCTTAGAGAGGCTGGCAGGTCTGAGCAACCAACCTTTCAGTTGGAAACCTGATGCTTAACTCACTGCAGCACCAAGGCTCCTTAGCAATGCCTTTAATTATGTGTAAATACATGCACCAGAATGAGATGCCGAATGGAAATAGACAAGAACTTACTGAAAGGTTGGTGGTTCGAATCCACCCAGAGGCATTTCGGTTCCACTCTGGCACATTTGTAGCTGACATGAGTTGTAATCAACTTGACACCAATGAGAATAAGAACTTGCCCAGTGGATGAAGACTTGGAGTAGACAGCTTCAGTGAAGTGAGGCCCGAAGCCAGGATTGATTGGGTTGGGACTTGAAAAGAAGGTTGGGGAAAGAGATTCACTTAGTGTCACCCAGCACTTCTTAAGCTCTTTAGCCTCAGGGCTCCTCCCTGCCCTCACACAGTGCCCTAAAGAGTGTCTGTGTACATGGCTTATGTCTATGGATAGCTAATACATTAGAATGGAAAACTCAGACAACAATTAAATATGTCTTAACCCACTTAAAATAAAAATAACGTCATCACATTAGTAATATAGTTTTATGGAACATAGTGATATATTTTCAAAACAAAAACATTTGGCGAGAAGAATGGCATCTTTTCTACATATTTGCAGATGGATCTCTTTAATATATATCTTAAGAGATGCCAGTGGGCGTCTCATATCTGCTTTTATATTCAATTTCTTGCAAACTTCTAGGAGCCAGGATGAATGACAGAATGTATTTGAGGCAGGGAAAGGGACTTTGAATGCAGCCTAAGAGGAAGGAAGCAATGTTAGGTGTGGAGATGAGTAAACGGATAGGGCAAGAGGTGGCGGGACTTTTCATCCAATAGCTCCTGCTTTCTTTGTAGAACAGAACCATGAGAAGAGAGAAAGGTGGGGTCAGAAGGTTACAAAGTATAGGGAACATTGGAACAAAGAGAACCAAGTCATCCTGTCTGATTAAGAAATCCCAGGAACAAAGTCTCCTTGGGTAAATATCTACGATGACGTTTCAAGAAAGGAGTCTGTGGTACTGAAACACTTGAGAAGCCTTCTGGGAAAGCAAAATGCATGCAGCGAGATTTGAGAAGAAGCAACACAATAAATGTAAAATCTTGCACCACTATAGAAAGATCAAAGAAGGGGGTATTTCCTGCTATCTACAAGCCAGCAATTACAGTATTGTCATAGGACATAGCAAGAGAATAACATAATTGTATCTGGATTCCACAGCAGTTGACATACGTCAACCTTCCAACATAGAAACAGATACTGTTTACAAAAGGAAAGGAACTTGCCCCTGCCCCAAGCTATGTGGCATCAGCTGGGGCTAGAGAAGGTTTCAGTCACCCAGACTCGACTCTTCCTGCAGCAGCCACAAGTCTGCCAGCTTTCTCCAGGGTGACAATTATAGAATCATACTCAGTGGCCAAGAGGGCAGCCTTGGCAAGGGAACATCGGCCTATTCTCTCGAGCCCCTTTGAAAGAGCTTTGAACTCCACAGCAAGTTATGCCAGCAGGAATTCTTCAGTTTTCCCATCACCATCTGGGGAAGCCTATGGAAGCCTTTGCAGTATCAATACAGGGAGGCTTCAAAAAGTTAGTGGTAAAAATCCCATAATCTTTTCATTCCATTTTATCCATGAACTTTTGGAAGCCCTCGGGTCTGTACATAGAAGTCCAAAGGAAACCAATCGCAGTTTCCAATCTATTTGTAAAACAAAGTCCGTGTTTCTTGGTTAGTGCCTTACATAGAATGGCTTAGAAAGAATTTGAAGTGTTAGCAGTGCAGTGTGCATCCAATGTGGTGGCATCTATTGGAAATGTAAGAGAGAGCTGGCAAGTAAATGGAGACGGTAGGCCTCGAAGGAGGAACATGGAATCTGGTGAAGAACAATTGGCATGCAGGCATAACTCGGTTTACTGCACCGCCGACTTCCTTTTTCACAAGCGGAAGTTCGGAACAACTCTGTACCAGGCAAGTCCGCCAGAGCCATGTTTCTAACAGCGGGTGCTCGTTTTTTGCCTCTGTGATCCATCGTGGCCATTCTCGTGATGTCTCAAACTTTGGCATTGCACACAGAGACTGCAGCAGCATCCAAACATAACTTTCATAGGCACTAGGAAACCAAAACATGCATGCAACATTTATGGCACTCTTCCCTTTATCGCACTGGTCTGGAATCAAACTGGTATTGTTTCCCAGGTTGGCTGTGGAACGGAGAGAAAGGCCATGGCCTTGAAGCCATCTCCTGGAGTGGGAACATCCTAAGCCAAACCTTTCAAACCAGCTTATCTATTTAGTGAAGCAAAAATGTTTCCATAAAATAGGGATCATTTTCTGGCTATCTTGGGAACAAGATTATGTAAAATAAAAGAAAAATCTTTGCAAAGGTAATTTTCTGGTGCTCTGTAAACAAAGATTTTTTTTTTTTTAAGATGAAGCAGTGTGAGTGATTTCTTGGCCAGGAGAAGTCTAATTTAACAAGAACCTATACTAAATACCTGCCTCATTCTTACCAAAGTGAGTAAGATTTGCTTTGTTTGCTTTGCCCATGAGGGAGACAAAACAACACAGGCAACTTTTAACCCAAAGTTCTATCTCCAAGGAGGCAAGTGGGAAAATAAAGGAAAGTCAGAAACATCAATTTGAAAAAAAACCTCTGACTATACAAATTCTGCTTTTGAAAATCAGAGCTTGGAATTAAGCGCTGTGAAAATGTATCTTGGAAAGAATGCCAGAAGCATTCAGGTGAAAAGATCATATATGAAACTAAAAGGCACCGATGAATGTTGTGGCAAATGAGATCATCTTTGGACTATGCTTAAGACACAGGTCCCAGCCTTCTAAGATTACACCATGCAATTTGTTCATTCTCATGTCAGCCTCTCCACCGCTGGAGGATAAGTAGCAACCGAGGACCCAGAAAGGCAGGCTAAGAGCTTTGCTAGCCTCACTCAATCACTATTTATAGCAGAAGAGCTGAGGAAGGAGGAGGGAAAGGAAAAAGAAGGGGGAAAAGGAGAAGGGGGTGGGCGTGGGGAGAGAGAGAGAGCGAGAGAGAAAGAAGGAGGAGGAGGAGGAGGAGGAGGAGGAGGAGGAGGAGGGAAGACAGGAAGGGAATGAAAGAGAATTCATTTACAACAGAATAGATGCTAAATTGTTGTTGCTCATAGGGACCCCATGCGATACAGTAGAACTGCTGCATAGGGTCTTCTATTCTAGGCTGTCATCTTTATGGGACCCACTTGTCAGGGCTTCCTTCCCTGGAGTTGCTCAGTAAATGTTAAGACTTCCTTAGTCACCTGCTCTTGGCACTTCAGCATTTGGCGGGAGATGGATTACTTTTTTCTGTTTCAAACCAGTAGGCTTCTCAGAGGTCCCTAAGCTTTATGTTGTTATGAGGAACTCTCATTACTCAGAAACTTCCCTGAAAGCTCAGCTTCTGCCAACAATCGTGTGGGGATAATGCAAGCATACCCGGGGGCCTGAGATGACCAGGAGGACCGAGGAACAGGGCATGTCACATCGAAGAACCAAAATCGTGTCAGAAGAGAAAGACTGGCTTCCTCTACATCCTGACCATCGCAAAGAGCAGCTTTTGCTAGAGGTGCAACCCACCGGATGAGTACAGTGATCTCAGCACTCAGTGTTGTCATCACACACAATGTAGGACAAGGCATTTTTTCTCTATTAGCAGGAAAATCAAAATAGCAATTGGGTGTTGGTCATAAAAATGAGAATGGGTGGGAGCCTTAGAAATCAGTCTTCTCCCTCTCCTCGAGTCTGGCCTCTGAGATGCTGTGCATTCTCTTTCAGATCGCTGCAGTAAATCAAATACAGGACGAAAGCAAGTTACTAACGTTTTTTCATTGCCCAATGCATGCAAAAGTTATGTTCCCACTCTCCCATAGTCTATCATGTGTGCAGTAGCATGATCAGTTTCGAAATATGAAGTGTCTTCAAAAAGTTTGTCGAAAATGTGTATTATGGAAAAGACTATTCAGGGATTTCTTTCTTTCTTTTTGCACTAAGATAGACGCATACTGACTTGTTACAACATGGTGGAGTAGGATCTCATTTGAGGCAGAAAGAAGGATAAGACATCAGTTTGAAGAGCAACTAACAGAGTAACATGATATTTGCTAAAATTGAAGCAAGAACAAACTTCATATTTATGGTGATGCTTGTATGAAAGAATGGTGAAATCATTGATGCTTTACAAAAAATTTATGGGCACAATACTTCAAAGACATCAGCCATTTAAAAATGGTTAACTCATTGTAAGAGGGAACTAGATCAGGTTGAAGACGAAGCCTCCATAGGCAGAAACATGAATCTGGATCCACAGCAGCAGACCACCCAAATCAATTTGTGAGGAAGCAATTAATCTTGTTGGTATCCTAATCAAAGAGGAATGATGATTAAAAGTATCCACGAAACAAGATCCACAACTATAAACATCTCAATTAGTTCAGGTCCCCTTGTTTTGACCCTATCTTATCTGTAGGAACTTTATCATTTCAGCTTGCTTAACATTTATATCCTTGATTCCTTTTTTAAATTTCTTTTTTCAATCATTTTAATGGGTGCTCATACAATGCTTATCACAATCCATACATCCATTGTGTCAAGCACATTTGTACATTTGTTGCCATCATCATTCTCAAAACATTTGCTTTCTACTTGATTCCATTTTTTTGTCTTAGTTTTTATCTGTGTGTCTTCATGGTGTGAGGAGGTATGGATCCTGATTCATTTGTCTGCATATGGAGGTCCAGTTTTTCCAGCACCATTTGCTGAAGAGACTGTATCTTCCCTCATTGAATGGGCTTTGATCCTGTGTTGAAGATCAGCTGCCCAAAGATGGAGGGATCAGCAACAGGTTTTTCACATACTCTGGTGACTAACACCCAAGAGAAGCAGACTCTTGGATTCTAGAATTCCCATGTCCTTTCTGTAGCAAGAGCATAAAAACACATGATGGAAGATAAACAAGGGGGCATCTAACTGAGAAACAACAAAAGCCACATGGAAGAAGCACACCAGCCTGCAAGATGACTAGGTGGCAAAGGGATCCAATATCAGGCATCAAAGACCAAAAAAAAACAAAAAACATAACATTGTGAATGAGGGGGAGTGCAGAGTGGGGACCCAGGGCCCATCCGGGGGAAATTGGACATCCCCTTGCAGAAGGGCTGCAGGGAGGCCAGGAGCAAATCAGAGTACAGTGTAGTAACGATGAAATATGCAATTTTCCTCTAGTTCTTAAATGCTTCTTCCCCCCACACTACCACGATTCCAGTTTTACCTTACATATCCGGCTGGACCAGAGGATGTACACTGGCACAGATAGGAACTGGAAATACAGTGAACCCAGGACAGATGAACCTCCCAGACCAGTGGAGAGAGTGGTGATAGCGGGAGGGTGGAGGGAAGGAGAGGGAGAAAGGAGGAACATAGGACAAGGTCTACATGTGGCCTCCTCCCTGGGGGATGGAAGTGGGTGAGGGAGACATTGGATGGGGTAAGATATGATAAAATAATAATTATAAATTATATAAATATCAGGAGGAGGGGGGAGCGGGGAGGGAGAGGGGAAAATGAGCTGACACCAGGGGTTCAAGTGGAAAGTGGGTGTTGTAAGAATGTTGAAGTCAACATATGTACTTAAGTGCTGGACACAGATGACGTATGTACAGATTGTGATGAGATGTATGAGCCCCTAATAAAATGATTATTTAAAAAAATAAATTAAAAAAAAAACATGCCCCGAGAAGCTCCATAGAGACATGAGGAACTTTCAGGATATCTTCATCATCCAGTTGAAATGTCATTGCTCGGGGGTTAACCTTGGGATCAGATAACATAAGTGAATGAATGCATCAACTGAAACTAAGAAACCACTTTTTCACTTCCTACCAGGCCTTTTAAGCACGTCAAATACATCTTTGTCTGAAATGAAATCAGATTTCATCCTGAATCGGTGATCGGGCTTTTGAGCTGTACTCTGCCAGAGTAGATGACCCCCAAATTGCAAACGGACAGATGAAAGTTACTTTGACAGGAAATCGGTTAATGAATCCTTGCGTCCTGGGTGGGCAGGATTAGCAGGCATCAATCTCCTTTAGTGCATGGGGAGATTAAGGTGGAAGGCAGAAAGAGCACAGATTAAATGATCACTAAGTGTTTTTGAAAGAATTCAGTGTTGCCATACCTTTCTCATTCGCTTGCACTCAGCCAAGAGACACTCACACAAAACCGCGGGGCTTTGACTGGGAGTCGCCTTTGCCTCATGCCCAGCAAATCCATAAGCCCTAAGGGCTCTAATTAGAGGACAGTTCTCGCCCAGACACTAAACGCATTTGAAGGAAATCTTAGACAGAAACATCACCTCTGAAATGGCTGATAATTCTGGAAGGTGGCTGGCCCACCAAACGATGGGCTCCAAAATATGTTTGTATATTTCTAGGCTGCCATACAATGCTGCAGGGCCCAAGTCACAAAGGAAGAGTTCCCTCTCTTTCCAGACTGGAGCAAGCAGTCTTTGTTTGGAAAAGTACCGAAACATTTACCAACCACTAGGCAGCCTTTCCTCTACCAGATGGGAGATCATTTAAAAAGAAAAAAATATATCTGTGCTTGTATGTAGCCCCTACACAGTGCAGTTCAAAGGCAGGCTCTGGAAGCTGATCTTTGACCTGGGCTGGAACTCCCACCTTCTTTCTCTCCTTTCCTCTCAGGGTTATAAAGTCCTTGTCTATAAAATATATGTCATGTCATTTGCTGACTCACAAGGCTGATCTGGGTATTTGTCTAAGTTTGGATGTCCCTCAAGGCAGACACAGAGACAAAGACTCTAGTGCAAACTATAGGAAGCTAGAGCTGGGGAAGAGAAAGCAGTCAATAAAGACTTCGTTACTCACCCAGCTACCATGGTCGGCAAAACTCAGTTGCCATTGAGTCATTTCTGGTTCATGGTGACTCTGAGTGTGTCAGAGAGTCGATCTGTGCCCCATCGAGTTTGCAATGGCTGATGGTTCTAAAAGAGATCACCTCTGGGTGATCTCTGGGTAGGCTTTAAGGCAAACATCTCTGAATTAACTCATCGGGGAAGCCAGGGAGCTTGAGTCTCTATGCACACACCAACTCTGTCAGTCATCTTACGGGGCTCTCAAACAAAAGCACATCTGCCTCCAATCCAAAACCTGACTCACTGCCATCCAGTTCATGCTAACTCATGGCGACCCCCATGTGTGTTTCCAAGACTGTATCTGTTTACGGGGGTAGAAAGCTCAGTCTTTCACCGGAGTTGCTGGCGGTTTCGAGCTGCCCACCATGCGAATCACAGCCAGATATGTGAGTACTACATTACCAGAGCTCCTTCTGCTCCAATAGTTTCAGGGGAAAAAAGTCCCTTGGGCCTAGAGATGCAATTATTGGCAGCCAGAAGCCATCTGGAGCACACTGTCATGGAAGGAC
>NW_022103951.1:16295555-16301597 GCF_000313985.2 Echinops telfairi
GGGGGGCGGGGGCGGGGCGTGAATGGATGAATAAAGGTTAGTCAAGTATGTAGCGTTCCATCAGCACTATCCACTACTACCCTCAGGATGATTACTAGTCTTATTTACAGTGGCATCAGCCAACACTCCTAGGCATTTCTGTGTAGGTCCTGGTACCTTGTTTGTGTTCCCAGCAGAGTGGCCATTCCCTCACACTTGATGATCATCATTATGATGATTCAGTTTCCACCAGAAAGGCTCAGGTTGCAAAGTCAGGCTCATTTCCTAGTGCACAGTAAGTGCCTATGAGATGAAGTACAAAGTACCACCAGCTCCAAAGACAAATCCCTCTCTCAGGAACTGGGAGCCTCTCCTCTCAGAAAACCCACTGGCCTCCCTTGCTGCTATCATTTAGGCATGAGCCTGAGCCCCTAACCACAGGCTGCAGGTGAGCTGATTTCATCTGATTGCTTCGAAAGCACTAACACCACCACCACCCCCTCCACCCAGGGGATCATATTAGGAAGCCGCCAAGAGAGATCTGGGGCTGAAATTTGCCACAACATACATGGGGGTGTCCTAAGGAGGCAATCAAACTCTTGAAAATGCCCTCTTCTCAAGCTGCCTAATGTTTGGAATTCACCATGGACGGACGAAGAGACCAGCTCAGCCGAATGTAGCAACAGCTCAGCCGAATGTAGCAAGCACTGCAAGTCCACAGATGCCAGATGACATCAATGTGTTTGTTGTGTTCCAGCTCGTTCACACAACAGACAACGTGGTGGGAGGCAGAGTGGGAGAGGTGACTATGATCTAGAAGATAGATCTGTCTCCAAGAGTTTTGAGCCTCTTCAAGGAGAAGGGATTTAGTCTCATTTACATGTGAATGCCAATGGACTTGGCCTTCCTTTTGAATCCCTTATGAGAATGAGACCAAAACAGTATTAGTCTCCAAGCATGACACTCGCCATTGTTGTCGGATTGAAGTTAGGTAGAAGTGGGTTATGAAAGAGTTGACAAATGTGTTTAGCCTTTAATAGGATAATGGCGGTGAAGATACAACAATGGTTTGCCCAGCTGCCATTGTTCCTTTCTTCCCTAATGACAACCTTTCAACCCACTCCTGCCCCTCTCCCAGGGGACAAACATGCCCAGGAAAAAAAGACTGTACTGCCAGTCAGCCTCCAACCCAGTTAGGTGTTTCAGGTCAGATGCTGGCAGAAGTTAATGGTGAAGGATTCCAGGGAAGCTCTTTTGGTCCCCCACCAATCTTTCCTGCCTAAACATATGTGTTACTTGACCATCTTAGGCTAAGCAATGAACTTAAGATTGGAAGCCATGTGTTAAGAATACTAAAGTGGAAAGGAGAAGGTGCCTGGGTTTCTGCAGGCCTCTAGAGTCACCGTATGGAATTCTGCATACCTATCTCAGACTCATTTTACACAAGATGCACGATTGCCACACTTTAAGATCTTTAAACTCAGGCTGGATCTTTCGATTGCTGTTATTTCAAATTGCTTTTATCCAAGCAGCAGTGGTTTTCCCTAAACATGGGTGAGCAACCTGCTTATTGCTATTTTACATTATCTTCATTACACCTGAATTTTATCTATTGTTGGTACCACACATGTTCAACTTCCATCCCATTTGAGATGTCTTCCACAAGATTCCACTATGAAGCAGCACTAAAATGGAACATTAGTGAAACATGGGAATGCCATGGAAATACCACATTGGGCTTTAACTTTGCTATTAGAAGAGAAACTATTTAATAGGAGACACAAAAGATGGCACAGAGGACAATATTGTATAAACAACCGCAGACAGAAAATACCCGAGTCAAGAAAGCAATCAGAAGGGGCTCTGCATGGAAAACATTCTAGAAATTACTTAGCCCACTTAATTGACTCATATGTTCTTTTTTATGCAGTAGGCCTTTCATATCTGGGAGTAGACAAGAGGATGTGCACTGATGATATGCAAAAATGATGTCATCTTAACTAAGAGCCTTAAGCAGCCTTAGGTTTTGGTATCCACTCAGGGGTGAGGGGGCTGGCGGTTCTAGAACCAATCCCCATGGATCCAGAGGGATGATCGCAAGTTTGAGAGTGAGATAAGAGAACAGTCTCTCTAGATAAATCTAAAAAGATTCTAAGTAAATCGAATGAGACGAGGAGGAAGGAGAGATCATTTCTGAAACAACAGTAAGATAAAAGGAGCCTTACCAGCTGTGGCTGCATGGAAGCCTGCTCATGGTGCTCGTAGGTGCTTCGGAGTGGACTCGCACAAAGGGTTTTCAATGGCAGTCACCCCTTTCTTCCAAGAGTCATCTCTAGGTGGATTTGAACCACTAACTTTTGAGATTAGCAGCCAAGCATTTAACTGTTTGCACTACCCAGGGATTGGAGAAAGAAAAAAAAAAAGGTCTGATTAAAGGAAAAACGGATGCTGGGTTGATACTGACCCATAATAACCCTATAAGACATAGCAGAACTGCCCTATTGCCTTTCCTAACTGTACATCTTTACAGAAGCAGACAGCCTCAGGAGTAACTGGGGGGTAGGTCATGTTCTGACCTTTTGAGTAATAGCCAAATGCTTAACCCACTCGGCCACGAGGTCTCTTTGCTCAAATAAAAAGGATTTAAACCTTAATATTTAGATGGTATTTGGTGGATGCAACTGCCCCCTTGAAATTATATTCGAAATGATTTTTTAAAAGAGTTTAAGAAAAGAGATTATTTTTTAAACACCCATAGTTGAAGAGCTTCTCAGGGAGAGTGGGCTGGGAGGGAAGTTGAGATTTTAGCTGCTATTCACAGCTAGTAAGCTTTTGGTTTCATCCCTGTGATGGCTCCACCGGAAAAGGAACAAAGGCAGAACAGCAAGTGGCTGATGTAAAGCCATTATCTCTCAGCAACCAAGTTTGCAGCCGACCACACAACCTCGGGGAGCAGATAGGAAACCAGGCTGGCTGGACACAAGAAACATGGATGGTGTTTACAATCCCAGGGCTCAGGGATAGGACTCGATAACATTTGTGTACGTGAAATGAATGCGTGAAACACACAGTACTTTTGCAAATATACATGCATACAAAACCAAACCTACTGTCATTGAATTGATTCTGACTCACAGCAACCCTGTATAAGGTTTCTGGGACTCTAAGTCTTTATGCGAGTAGACAGCCTCCCCTTTCTTTCAAGGAGTGATTGGTGGGTTTCAACTCCTGACTTTGCAGTTACCAACCCAATTCCTAACCCACTGAGTCTCCAGGGTTCTTTGTGTATAAGTGAAAATCCACCCTAAACTCAGTAGAATGATTTCCCTGGATAAGGGTGGGGAGGTGATAAAGGAGATGAATGGGTTATTTAAGCTTGAGAGAAAAGATTGCAGTATCAGACAATATGTCAGAGACTGGTTTAAAAAAATGTAGTCCATCTGATAGTCCCCACCCCACTCCCAATTCTCAGGCAGAATGGAAGTGTCCCTTGGGATTTCTTAAATGACAAATAATTTGAACAGCAGATGGCTTCATCTTTCTTTCAGGGAGCAACTGGTGGAGTCAAACTGCTGGCCTTGTGGTTAATAGCCCAACACCTAAGCTACTAAGCCACCAAGGCTCCTCCTTACATTAAAAAAAGCTTGAATTTATAGTTGAAATTGGCACTGACAATAAGCTACACTAAGCTACTTTAAAGGTTACTTTCCTAAAATCCAAGAGAGAGAAAATGAATGATATTCACACATGGTGTAACTGCTTATACTGTCCACCATGAGATCAATCCCTGGGGGATGCAAATGGTTAAAGCATTGTGATGCTCCATCAAGAGGTTGGAGAAGCAAATCCGCTCAGAGGTCCCTCAGAAGAAAGGCCTGGCGATCTACTTCCAAACACATGTGGAGCACCATCCCTGGCTTCTACTCTCTTGGTACTGGTGTAACATGCCACAACACACACACTCGTAGTGGCAACCAGCAGTGTCTCCAAGACATTGCCAAATGTCCGTGGGCATAGGCAGAGGACAAAATCACTCCAGTTGAGAACCATCGCCATATAAGAATAAAAGTGCTATGCTGAAATTCGCTGGAGAGCAAGAATTGTGACCTGTTGCTTTTACAGGTGTCCAATAATGGCTCCTTAATTTTCAATGGCTTGACCATCCACTATGTGCCTTGTTCTGAGAGCACCTTTATATGGTATCTCATTACAAAGGTGTTTACCAACAATGACAGCAACAGCAACAACAACCAGATTCTTGCCCTGATTCCTAGCCCTTTCTTCTGGTTAAAGTCCTCTTCTTTTTGCCTGGGAGAATCTCTCTCATCACTCACCAAGTGGGTGAGGGCTCGCCAGTCAAGATTTTCCAGTCTTCACTGGCCAGTCTCTCACAAATTGAGCCAACGAAAGATGGAGAAAAAGCTGGTGCCCACTCACTCCTGAAGAATCCTGGAATTGCTACTTCCCAAATCTCACAAGCCACCTTCTTCTTGTCCTTTCGCGAGACTTCTCTTCCATTGAATCCTTTCAGTGCTTCCAGATCCTTCCAGCGTGCCCCTGACTATCTACCTTAACAAGTTTGGGACTAGGTTACATGCACATACTGTGTTGAACTATTTGTTACTTGTGTCACGACTTTCCTGACTCACGTTCAGTGGACATGAAGGCAGATTCTCCCTTAGGACGCACACATCAGGACTGCTCCCCCTTCATTCAGGCTGCTGTTAGCATCATCTGGAGAGCTTGGTGACAAAATAGAAACCTAGGTCTTTCTCCCAAAGATCATGATTAGACTACGAGGGTATGTGTCCTAGAGACCATAATTATGTATTTTTCCAACAAAGAGCTGTTGAGGATGTGTTATGCACTAGGCCATGTGCTGGAGCAGTTAATCTGAATACAAGAATGAAAAACGAAGAGCAATGACAATTTCAATTTGGACAAAAAATCAAAGTAAGATGTGATTCCAGGATCATGTTTACAAAGCTTTTCAGCGGTTAGAAGCATTTAGCTGGTGACAGCCTCCCCTGTTCTAGAGCCCCATTTGCCAAGTGATGGCCGATGGGCCCAATTGGACAGCCTTTATTTTTACAAATAAAGTTTTATTCCCACTGCAGTGGCAGAGCTGAATGGCCACCACAAAGACTTTAATACCCACAGAGTTGAAAAATAGTCATCATCTGGTACTTTCCATGAAAGTTTTCTGGCTCCCGAATCACCCCATCACAGCCCCATGAAGTGAGAACATTAATAGTCCATGCATATTAAGTCTCTACTATGTGCAAAGTGCTATGTTACTTGCCTATGTAAAAGGGGGCTTCCCAAACTTTGTGGAAAAACTCCATGACCTTTGAATTCCATTTTTCCATGATTTTTTTGAAGTACCCTCATATGTTATTTCACTTCCTGCCCCAAACAATCACCTAATGGAGAAGGCATGATTGGCATGCCCAATTCACAGATAGGAAGATGGAGGCAAAGAGAAATAACGTGGGTACACACCCGGCTCTTATTAGTCAAACCAGCACTGGAACCCAAGCCTTTCCCTTGCAGCGTGCAGGCCCTGTGGTGCGTTACCCACTTCTCTCTATCTGTAATAGACGTAAAGCTCTGCGACCAATTCCAGAATCAAGGACAACTGATACTTTCGGGTCACTTTTGGGCTGTGTTCAGCTGAATAATAGCTCTCCCCTCAAAGATATCTGGAGAGCCTGAAAAAATGTTACTTTACCTGGTACAAGGGGTTTGGTGGAGGTAATTAAGGATTGTGAGATAGTCGTGATGTAAGCCACAAAATTTTTATATAAGAAGGATAGACGCAGAGGAGACATAATGACAGAAGCAAGATCAGAGGGATGTGGTGCCACCATTCAAGGAATGTGGGCAGCCATTAGAGCAATGGTTCTCAATATTCCTGATGCCGCGACCCTTTAAAACAGTTGTGGTGACCCCCCCCAACCATAAAATGATTTTCATTGCTACTTCATCACTGTCATTTTGCTGCTGTGATGAAACAGGCGACCCCTGTGAAAGTGTCGTTCGACCCCCAAAGGGGTCGCGCCC